>NW_010223597.1:34995-43374 GCF_000690775.1 Eurypyga helias | reverse complement strand
ACGGTGCGGTCGTCGTGGGCCTTCGGCTCTCAAGCACGTCAGGGCCACGAAGCACAAAAGACACAGGTACTGATATATTCCGGCTGCATCAAGTTCTTTCCCCCACCCAGAGGTCTGTTCCTCAGCCCTTGTGCAGCTGCCTGCTATGCATGATTAACCTCTGTTCAGCCATACACAGAAATCTTTTGTCCTAACATACACAAAGCAAATTATTTTGGAAAGCTAGAGAGAACAATTAAATATAAAACTTCAGCTGTATTAAATTTACAGGACACTTCCCCTGCTTGGAAAAAAAAAAGATTATTAAAAAAAGCGCCTCATTTCAGCTCAATAGCAGGCTTTAGTTAGGGGAAGAAATACATCTCTGCCTTTATTTAGGCATATCCAGACACAGTCATGATCTTTTTTTTTTTTTTTTTCTCCTGGAAACTAGTAGTAGGTTAACAGTTTTCTTGGGTGTTTTGGAGTTTTTTCTTTTTTTCTTTTTTAGCGGTAACACCTCCCACTCCATGTGTCTTTTCCCCCAACGTGCTTTTTGGTCAAAAGATTTTTCCTCCAAGTACAGTCGTATTTAAAGTGAACAAAATAAATGTGTTAGTTTTATTTAAACTAAGTAATTGAAGATTTTGAACGAAGGGTAGGTTGACATTTTATCCCAGCTCCAAGACCCCAGCAGAAGGCAACAGCGCAAGCACAGAGCCTTAGATGCAGGTAGTTGCGTTGCCCAGCTGATGAAAGTAATTGCAACTGAGCATCCCCCCCCCCCGCCCCCCCCCCAGTAATGGTAGCGATGCCAGGGAACTTGTCCCCTTCCCAGGGGTGCCCTGTGAAGGTGGATGTCCAAGGCTGTGCCCCATCACTGCGTACCTTCTAGGTGACCAATCACGCTGGTGGCGTTAGATAGATTTCTCCGCATTTTAGGTGGACGCTTTGAACCCTCAGGAGGGTGCTGGCAGGGCTTGAGACCCGCTGGTTGTCTGGACTTCCCACCCCTCCCATGGCCCTGTGCGCCGCTGGGGCGAAGGCAGGTGCAGTAGGTCCAGAGTCCATCACCCCCAGTCTTCGGTCTAACTCTGGTCAAGTCCAAGTCAGGAATTGCTGCTGTCTGACCCGTATGAACAGTTCCATTTCTGAAGGGGCAAGTGTAGCCAGTTTGAATGCCCCTTCCTTAGCTCTCAGTGCTTTCGAGAGTCAGCTGATAGTGGACGTGACTTTGGAGGGACCTCCTTCCCGAAAGAGGATCTCTCTGCTGCATGGGTGGCAGGGAAATCTTCACCAATATACACTGTAGGGCAAGACAGAGGGGTCAGTCTAAATCCAGCATCACTTGCAGTTACTGCCAGTTACTTTTGAAGGTCCAAACGGAGAGTCTTCCCCGCATATTGAAATGCAAGCTGCGATGCTTGGGAAGCCGTCCTGAGGTCAGCCCGAGTGGCAGCCGAGGGCAAGGCTCAGGCCAGAGCAATTAAGTCATTTCTACCAAACAGTACAGCAGCATACTAATTGTTTTTGTGTAAAAGTAGTTCTCCCATCCTGGGAGAGGCGTGAGCAGAGGCAGAAATGGCCAAATGTGTGTCGGGGGCTGCCCGTGACCCTCTCCACCCGTGGAACATCTCCCCCCACACCTCTGCTGTTTCTGCCCCTTTCCCCTGCTCTGTCTCAGGGCGGTCGCTAAGGGAGCTTGTTGCTGCTGCTGAGCCAGGGGTGTGAGAGTCCCCCACTGCTCCCAGGCTTAGCCAGGGGAAACGCTGAGTGGAGCGGCTCCCTTCCTTCCCCCTTGCCTCACTTCTTCCCCTGCCATCGCGGTAGCGCTCCGGCTTTCCCACCTCACAGGCTCTCACAGGCTGCGGTTTGATCTGGGTTTAGACACAGAGCTGTTGGGGCAAACAGAGCAGTTCAGTAGCGCTTCTACCCGACGTCTACCCTGGCACGCAGCTCAGCAGTGGGGATGGATGGCTTTTTCTAGCAGCGGCTCATTTGTCCAGGTAGCTTGCAGCTCCCAGGGAAAGGCGCAGCGTGGAGGTTGGTGGGTTTGTGGTCGATTCTGTTGTGGCACTTTTATTTTACATGGGTGAATGTGCATGTATAAGGAATATGTTTCTTGAGAGAAGCAGATCTTTCTTCCCTGCAGAAAGCAACATCTGTTTTCCTGGACAATACAGCCAGGATGAGAACATAGGGCTAGCAGATACAGCCAAGTCCAGGGCTTAGTAGACGGCTAAAACACTGAACCAGCCTGGGTTTTGGCCTTTTTGTGTTTTCTTCTTCTTTTTTTTTTTTTAACCCAACGCCTGTAAAATGTATCTGATCATTCTTTGCTGAATTGCAGAAGGAAATGGTTAATGTTTGCATATGTTGCTGAACAAGATAAGATGCACCTGCAGCTTGAATTCCCATCTTGGTCGTGAACGCAGTCTGTATCTTTGCAAACTAATCTGTTTAATCAAATATTAAGTTTTATTCAAATTCCAAAAGAAACAGACAGCGAATTGTTTTTCTGCCTGGTCTTCCTTTGTCACGCATCCTCTTTGCATCTCAAGAAAAATAGCCTTGTTCAGTCCCGAAACATTTGCATAGATCAAAATTGAAGCACAACAGTAGTTTGTGTGCTGTGAAGACATCTGTAAAGGTGAAGAAGTTCAGCGTGCTCTCCCTGGCGGGCGGGCTTTAAAACTGAAACTTTCTGCAATTTTTTTATTTTTAAACAGAATTCCAATCCAACTGGAATGAGTTTCACAGTCCCAATATGTGAAAGCTATAATTAGTGAATTACAACATTTTGAAATGAGGAGTTATTACATCTGACTAGAATTAAACTAATTAAACTTTAAAAAAAAATGAGTGATTGTACAGCAGGCTGGGTAACTCGGTGCTGTTGATAAAACCTGGGTGACGAGTGAACGCTTTCCAGCCAGCCCCTTCTTCGAAGGGTCTCGAAGATGCTCTGAGGTACAGCTACTTGGAGCTTTGCTGATGAAAAGCGCGTGAGGTGTAACTTAAGGAGCAGCTTGGCTTTGCTAGCGCAGGGTTTTTAAAGCGATGCAGCCTGTTCTTACCTCTTTTCCTTCAGCTCCATCCGTATGTGGGCTAGAAGAGCCTGTTGGAGCATTTGTGGGAGCTCAGCCTGAGAGGAACAGGACTGAAAGATCATCGCTGACAAATATTTTTGCAAAAGAGGAGCGTTACCTGGGAGGGTGGAAGCACAAATGAACGAAAAGCTGTGCAATGCCACCTCTGCTTCTCCACCTCAAGCACGCAGGAGCGTGTGGATGTTCTGCTCCCAGTCTGTCGCTCCCCATTTCCTAGCGTGTTGCCTTTTGGCTGCTGCGTGAGGTGAGGCTCCGTTGCGCTGCGTAAACGCGCGGCGCTGAGACTCTCAGGTTGTTTGAGCACTGCTTTAGGTTCAGCTGCAGTACACTGTTCCTCTGATCTTTTATGTTCCCGAGCAGATGTCTTTCATTAATTTATGGATTTATCATCTTTTCTTTCTCTCCTTTTTTTTTTTCTTCCTCTTCTTTTTTTTTTTTTACACCTGGCAGCTGGCTCAAGTTTCAGCAGTTATTGTCTATTTTGCATTACCCATAGAATTGAATGTCATCTGTCTTCACAAAGCTATAGCTAAGAGAATTGAGGCAAGCCACACGAGCTTCTGGGACAGAGCTTGTTTGCGTTCCATTCGGCACCCCTCCTCCCTTTACCTCCTTAATATTTATTTGTGCTCGTTTTCTTTCCTGGCCTTGAATGGGGCTTAGCTCGTGTTCGGTACAGCTGTATGTTTACTGAATCTATTTCATCATGAGTCATTGTGCGTGTGTAAGTATCCTGGAAACAGCTAGTGCTTTCTTGGAAGAACAGTTGCTTTTCAGCCCAAGCACTTAAAAAGGAAATTAAGCAATTGGTCAGTTCAGTGTTGTGTTTCTTTTTTTTTTCTTTCTGAAATAGCAATGGGTTATCTAATTCTTAGCTCTTAAGTCTGTCATTAACTGTTTTTTGCTAGATTATTACAGATCATATCTTTTGTCACAGTAAAGCGTTAACCTGAGGATCGAGATATACAGATTTATTGCAGATTTGATATCGCTTTAAGGCTGCCAAGTGCTTAAGAACAAGTATAATTTTAATAAAAAATGGATTTCTGGGAATTTGAGTCTCAGAATAGAGACTCAGAATCTTTTAATACATGTTTCATTCAATATCAATATCCTCTGGCATTAGAGCAGAAAATATTTAAAAATCCTAAATGCAGAAGGAATCCAAATGCTTAGACAACTGTCTAATATGCTTAAATCCAGCAAACAGAAGAGCTTTTTCGGAAAGTTTAAGTCCATCTTTGAGCTTGCGTTGAAAGAAAATAGACACCAAACCCGATACTAACATATTGCCAGCGTCAGAGGAATCACAAATTAGGGAGACCGAGGTTTTGCTTTTTTCTTTTCCTTATTGGAGTTCCCCTTCGGACCCTCACTTTCCTGAAAGGGTCGCGTAGCAAAATGGATTTCTGGCATAGAAGTTTTGATTTGTCTAAAACTCTTATCACTAAGCAATAGGTGACAGCTTGCTACTATTATTTCACTTACGTATTTTGACAGATGGCACTGCAGAGTGTAATGCTCTTTTAGACTTCTCTATCAGTCTAATGGAGGTAACTGGAGGTTCTTTCAACTCTTCTCTTGGCACAAGAAGTATGTCAGTCATAAATTATCTTCTTTGTAATCATTAAGCATCTAAAACAAAATGCAAGTTCAGCTGAGCTGTTTTCTGTGTACTTCCACATAATAAGAGGTTTTTAAACTAATATTGTCAACTATTTTTTTTTTTTTTTTTTTATTGCTACATTTTTCCAATCTGCAAACGAACATCATAACTGAAATAAAGGCAGAGGGTTCCGGCAGATTTCACAAATTAGAGAAGAACAATTCTAGCTGAAAAAGCCTAGCTAATCATCAGTAGCCTGCTGATAAAAATGAGTCTGGGCTTCCCGTCTCGATGCCCGGAATGAGCTGTTCCGTGCTGACGGGCGCCTGGCCGTAAGGTGGAGGAGGCACCTTGGCTGCAGAGTATCTGTCAACTTGGTTGACCTTCCCCCACCGTAAGGTGTGAACCGGATGGAATTTTCAACAGTTGTGTTGAGGAGAAACAGTCCTTAGAGAAGCTTCTGGGAAGAACCCTTAATTGACCTTGTGGGGGCCACATTGATTTTCTCCACGTGCATCTTCATTTCTGATAAATTATAAAGCCATTAATTTGCTGAGGAAATGGCAGGGCCAGCCTGCGGCACAGATGTGACCAGAGCCGTCCTAGCACGCAGTACACAAAAGGGAGCCAAGAAGCTGGGAGAAAAATCAGCAAGCCGAGATTGTTATGGTTAGCTTCACATTCCCTTGGGAACTCTTTGAGTTGCTTCTGTTTACAGATCTAAAAGGTAATGATGTTTCCAGGATAAATAGGCTGCCTTATAGGGTAAGTGGCCATTTATTGATCTGCTAGCCCACACGTATCGATTGGTTAGCCCCAAATACAGCTTCATTCTCCGAGGAGTTAACTGTGTAAATCAGGAGGCGACAAGTTTGTGGCGGGGGGATTGAACAGCGGAGGGGCTCTGCCTGTTACAAATCTCGCTTTGATTTGCAAGGCAGCCACTGGAGCAAAGCAACATGGGGTGTTTACTCAAGATGTTAAAATTTATCGCCGCGAATGGAACAGGTGAGACGCACCACCCGCATAAAACATTGCTCAAAATGATGGAGGGCCTCCGACTGCCTCGCACGCGTTGGCTTTGTTTCGTGAGAGTGGTACCGCGCTGGGAGAGAGGGAAACTTTAGCTGGAATGGCGAAGGAGAGGGAGAAAAAGCTTCCGATAAGTTTTCCGCGGCACATGCTTCGTGCATTTGTTTCCTTAGCAACAAGTGAACATACATATGGTACACAAGCCGTAAACTTGCAAGATTCCCGAGACCCAGCACCAAAGCTGATAGGGAATAACAGGGTTTGAGTTACGTGGCCTCGGTCAGCTGTTTTGCAGAAAGTGACAGTGCAGCAATTTAAATGTTAATATTTTTTCTCCTGTAGTCTGGGGAACTGTAGACTGTTGAAGGGGGCACTTTGCTAGCCCTGTGCGTTCAGAACGAGCTTTCTCAAGAACAGCATTTTCCTTTACTAATTCAATCCTACATGCAGGAAGGCTTGTCACCGAATCACTTGAAAAAGGCCAAGCTTATGTTCTTTTACACCCGGTACCCAAGTTCCAATATGCTGAAAACCTACTTCTCAGATGTAAAGGTAAGAAAATCTCTTTCCTCCCCTGCACCTCGCCCCCAACTCCTTACTGCATGCTATGTTTGCTCGTGAAAAGGTACCGTGTTATTGTGTTAGAGATTAATCATATTTCTGGGTACACAGAGGTTACAGCTGACTTTAGTCACTTGTTCTTCTTCTTGAGGTGTACCCTGCTTGTGCCTGGATGAGGAAAGGGGAGGTTGGGGGAATTTAAATTAAAAATTAAAATCACTGAAGTTTCAGAGCAAAGTAAGAGTAATTATTGCAGTAAATCAAACAGTTCCCATTATACGTATCCTATTTAAAAAAAGGAGATTTCTGTGGTGGAAGAAATGCACTTCCAAGAACATTTTGGAGCATTTCTCAAGTGTTCCCTTATTGTTTCATTTCGGTTGGTTTCCTCATATTTGTGCTTACATAAGCAGAGCGTAGAATCCCTTTCTTTCTGTCGAAAAGAAACAGTACATTGAAATTCTCCATGCAGAAGCTGCTTAAAAACAAAAGTGATGATTGTCTCTTATTTACAACTTAATTTGTTGTTGATGCAGAGTACACTGAGCATAAGGAGGATGAATAAAGTGACAGATTCAGGCCACATTATTCAAATGAGGATATGAAAGCTGTCGACATACAGCTGCATCCTCCCTCATTCTACAGAATATTAGGACCTCCTGATTTTTTTTCTAAAAGTAATTGTTCCTTCACATCAACTTAATTTTGTGTTAATCATCTAAGTTTTTTTTTTTAAAAAACATAGATTGGGTTTTAATGATTATAATGGCATACATGGTGTCATTATCCTAAGTAACTTTATAAACATTACATTAGCTTAAATTAGTTTGTTACATTCCTCCCTCCCGAACAAATTACAGAAATCCTTCTTTTAATCACTTTTGGGTTGTGGTTTTTTTCGGACTTAGCGGAAGATTATCCCACAGGTTTGTGAACTTGGCCCAGTTTCTCCTGATCAGTTCTCTTTGGTCAAGTTTCTTGGCAGTTTTTCCCTTTATTTTTTTTCCTTTAACATTGCATGTGCTTGCACATCTCAGTACGCTCCTGCCCCTCACAGCCGTGCCCTTGGATGTTCCTTTTATTCAATGCCATGCGCGGGGCGGATGGTGACAACATGTATGAAAAGGAGGGGGGAGAGCAAAGCAGGCACTTCCTAGGCTGAGTGGCCGGTCAAGAATCATTAAACACACCAAAAAAAAGCTGTGAACGGCACAGCGGGCCAAGCGAAGGGTTTGCTCTCAGAGTGGATCCACCTGGAGTGGAAAAATTGGAGCGAGCGTTTCGGGTGACGCCACTCCAACGAGCCGCCGCAGCCAGACGTAGTAAGAAGACAGGTACTTGCGTGTTGGCACGCACACGGCGACTTTGTCTTCCAACAAAGTTGTGTAAATATGTAGAAATTTGCTCGTGTGCCAAATCCCGTTTCTACAGCACCAGGAGAAACCCGAAAGTGCCGTACAAAGCACCCGTGTGGGATGGGGGCCTTCGCCCAAAGGGGAATGCAGCCATCTCCCCGAGGACACGTGACAGCCATGCAGGGTCAGCAGCACCACAGAGCCAGAGGTGTAAATAGGAGATAAGTTGGTGTTTCCTCAGGCTTTTCCGTGCCTCTAATCGCTCCAAAGTGCTTTTGGGATTTCTCGGGCCAAGGGATGCTCCCCCTCTTGCCCACGTGCGGTCCCATTAGCTTCACCACTCCTACTTATGGAAGCGAAAGGACATAATTTTGCTTAAATGGAGCCAGGACGTCCTTGTGGTTTAAGCAGGTGTCCCCTGCCAGCACCGATGGGGACTGCTGCTTGCCGCTGGCATGCTCTCATCCGTGAGCTGAGAACACATATGTAAATAGGGATCCTAATGAGACGTTTCCATGTGCTGCGCTGGCCAAATGTTTGCTTCTGAAGATCGTGGCTGTATTAATAAAGATGTATGCGTAACATGTAATACTTGAAGCAACCCTATTTAATTTCATTACTAATTGCCCTTAAAAATGAAAAGAAACTGTATTAACGCGGTGATTTATTTCAGAAATTTAAATAGGAGAATAAAGCTTGGGAACAATTTGAATATCAGGGCCAGGCCCTCGGGGAA
>NW_010223597.1:14995-29995 GCF_000690775.1 Eurypyga helias | reverse complement strand
GTTATGAGATCATTAAGTGTACTCTGCAGTTTCTAATGAGCCGATGTAACTTTTCCTGATAAATGCTAGGCCCCTCCCCCACAAGCTGCAAAGCAAAAATGACAAGTACTGTAATGTTGAAATTGGATCCAAAGGGATTTAGCAAACTGAGCATTTGCCATATTTAGCGTCATCAAAGTTCCTTCATCTCATACTTCAGTGATGCTTTGCTGATCTTCTGATTAGTCTGATACGCTGTTTCTCTTAAATCACCTACACTACTATTCCTAAACCCTCCCCCTTTATTTCTTCTCGGATGAAATTTGTGCATATACTTTAATACTTCTGAATTGACTATTAGGAAAAAATGATAAAGCTAAAATGTGCATTTGGTCCGTATCTGGCTGTGCCATTGATTTGCTCAGGAATCTGTGATACTGTGTTCCTTTCCCCGCGCATTGGAACTGACAGCTTGTAGCAAAGTCAAATAAGATGTTTAACAAACCACATGTCCTATCGTTTTTAGCTTTGCCATTGTACCCTTGTGGCTGCGAGCCAGGGCCAGATACAACACCTCCTCCAGCGCCAGGCAACTTTGCCTGTGTTTTGTGTGCACACGTGTGTGCGTGTAGCCGGTTCCACATTTGTCTCTCGCAGTAGGGCTAGCTGGAGAAACCTGTGCTGAGCTGCACAGAGCAATCTGAAATGGGGTTTTGGAAGGGAATAAAAAATCCACTCTTTTTTCTTTTTTCTTTTTTTTTTTTTTTGTGGAAGGTGAAGATGTTTCTCTGCTCCAGGGCTGTTTTTCCAGGGAGGGAGAAGGTGCGTTGTCCTGGTAAATGAAAGCCACAAATGTTGTTGTCCCAGCCCAAATGCTGAAGTTGGTCAGAAAGAGAGGACAGCTTGCTGTGCCACTTGATCTCTCTCTCATCTGTGGTGTTGCCATAGGCTTTCTGAATGCCAGCTGCAATAATTAAAGCCAGGTATTGTTGCTGTGCATTAAAAGAAAAAAATAAAAACCCCAAAGACTTTCGGAACCCTGTTCTAAAACCCATCCTAACACAGATCATCAGAGCTCACCATTTTGACTGTGGCAGGATGATTTCAAGCAAGGGGACCACCATGCTGTGCCTTAAAATAAAAATATGGTTAAAAACCATAAATAAGATTTTTTTTTAATCCAGTTTATTTATTTACAACAAACAGAAGAAATTGGCCTGAGGACAGTACCTTCATTTTAGCCTTTCTCTGGCTCCCGTTCCTCCTCCATCGTCCCTGTTCACTGGCATTTTTTTGTAGTTACTATCGTTCTCCATGTATTAACGTCTCTCTGCACGATGCCTGATCCTTTTCCTTGCGGGCATTTAACGACTCAGTCTCAGTTCTGAAGTCTCAGGGTCTCTCTGTGCTAGCGATTTCGCTCTATGCCCTCCTGCCTACTCCTTACACTCGCCGTGCTCCTCCGCGTAGCGAGCAAACGAGCACCAAAGCAAGCCCCCGTGCACGCCATCTTTCTGAGCTCAGCCTGCCTGCTGCTTCACGGGAACTCGCCCGATTTCGCAGACGTGGTTATTGAGATTGATCACAATAGTGAAACGCCTGCCAAGCTGCGTTATTTGCACAAATACACTGTATGCAGTTTTGGTACAGCGGGGCTTGACGCGATGATTGCCTCTTTTCATAGCACCCGTTACGGCACGTGCCGTCGTTTCGAAGGGCAGAAAACCATTTTTAAGAAGTTTGCTCTGGTTTTGGCAGGGGAAAACCATCCTAGTGGGAAAAACCTAATTAAGACCAGTTGTACTCGAGACTTAGCAGAATGTTTAACTTAAGGGATTCTGAGTTAGTAACATAAAAATCAATAAGACTAGGTAAAACAATTCAAATTACACCACCTATAAAATCTAAGTAACAACCCAGTCACGTGAACGGCCTACGAACCCTTGAGAGGAATGTTGGCTGCCAAAATTTTCAGAAGCGATGATGGCCAATTCCATTTTGGGATGCTCAACTGGAGATCTATTAATGACAGCCACTTTGTCAGGAGGTCCTTGACGGTCCATTCCCTGAAAATGAAGTGTGCCCAGCACTGCATCCAAAAATTAAGACATCCTAAATTATTGAAAATTCAGGCCACTTGTGTTTATTTTAGGAATCTGTATTCTCCCTGGGTTTATCCGCTGGATTCATCTTGGACTGAATTGGTGTTCAGCAAAAGGAGAATTAAAGCCTTTGAACCTGATTCTTATTTAAACTCAGGCCACTCACGAGTGGTTTTGCAATCCATGGGCACTCTAAAGTACGATTTATAACCACCCTAATGCTCCTCTACACAACCGGAGCAGTGCAAAGTGGCCTCAAGAGAAGTGAAAATCAAGTCCGTCACTCGCTAACTTCCACCTCAGACGTTGCTCTTCCCCTGCAAACTGCCCTGCCCTGGCAGCCTCCACACTTCTGGGGGTACCAGCAGCGGGCACAGCCTAACGGGACGCTTGTTTCCTTCGGTATTAAACTCCTTGCATTTTTTCCCTCAGCTGTATACTTCCTCCTTCAAGGGCTTTATTGTTGTAGCGTTTCATCGTCACTCTCAGCATTCTTAAAGACAAAGTCGGAAGGCCGCTTCCTTCCTTCCTTCCAAAGTCGGAGGGAGGGTAAAGCTGCTGTGGCAATTTGGGAATAGCAGATCTAACTGTCCTGATTTCTCTGAAGAAAAACGGAAAACATAGGTGTCTAGGTGGAAAATATTTTTTCTTAAAAATCTTGTTTTCAGGAAATATAATTGATGCCCTCAGCCCTTTCTCTTTCTCGTGGTTTTTTTTTTTTTTTTTTTAATTGTGAAGAGGCTCTCTTGTGAAACAGCAGACCTTTCCTTGAAACTGCACAAGAAACGAACCCGGTTTTTAATCAAGTAACAAAATCCGTGGCTTGCAGTAGAGGACCCGTGCATTGCACGTATCAATTAATGCTTATTAATCAGTTTTTGCAGTTTTGCAGATTGTAGTTGGAAGCTATTAGGGAGGGAATCACAAGGGGAATACTGTTGCAGGAGTACACTCGATTTTGCTGTTTGTGTCCTTTGGATTCAAGGTGTTTGTATAATGAAGTTGGCACGTTGATATATGATCTATTTTTTAATGTCATTACAATTTTAGTTCCCTCTGCCTTTTTGTCATTGGGTTACATTTAAGCACAGCAAGATCAACTTTAAACTTCCTTACTCAACAGCTTTATTAGTTATAACGTACCGTGACCTTTCTCAACATTCTTAAAGAAAAAGATACAGTGTAATGTCACTTTACTTTGCTTATTGTTCTTTGTTGTGGTGAACAAAGCATTTTCTACAGTGGCTATAGCACATAATTATACAGCTTTCAATAGCGGTGTCTTGGCACATATCAAAGTTCAGAAGAGCCTTTAGAAAAAAAAAGATGTTTTGTGGCAGCCTAGGGAGGGTCTCATCTTTCCTTCAGAAAATAGTTCAAGGCTCTTCTGTCAAGCTTCCCTACTTAGAGCTTTTTCTCCTCCTGCTTCATAAAGTTTAAAGGGGATTCAGTGGAGTTCTATGATCTATTTCCTTTGAAAGATTGTTCCTTTGCACAGAGAAGTCCTTTGACTTCAAGAGTTCACAGATTCATGTCTTTAGGTATCATATGTCTGACCTTATCAGTTACTCTATTTAATGTAGGAGAAAAAGTCTCAACTCTTTGTGTTTGTCTGTTTTGCCTCTGTGAAATGATTTGGTGAAAAGACCATCCTTTTTAACACACCACTGAGAGGCCGTTTCTGACTGTAACCTACCCTGTGGCTCTTCTAAAAAAAAAAAAATAAAAAAATTGTCCTTGTGTTTTGTGTATGGATGATTTCACAGTGAGAATAGAATTATACAAGGACAGGCACACATAAAAAAATCTTTTGCTCTTTTTTCCTAAATGATCTATTGGCTATTTTGGTGGCTGCTACTCTGGTTCCCCAACAGGCACAACCATTTAACAAACACAGAGATAGCGGCTGGAGTGCTGGGCCAGCAGTAGGTTTTCCCTTGCTTCGACCTACCCCAAAGGCCTTCATAATTAATTGTCCTTCAGAGATGAGGAAAGTTCAGAGACAGTGTGTGTAGCGATGTCTATTGTCTGACATTCAGTTCTCCTTCCCTCAGCTCTTTTTCTTCATTCCACAAAGGGTTATCAATAGGAGCAGGGAGCAAGCTCTCTTCTAACAGCTGCTGGTGGTGGCTGTAGCTTTCTGTGGAAGGTATCATTGTGTTCAGCCATCTATGGATTAAATGGCTGGAAAAGTTCTAACAACCCTTTCAAACGGGCGTGTTTATTTCATCTAGATTACACAGACCTATTTAGCTAATTAAAAACTTTCTCAGAACCCCTTCTCTCCTATTCAGGGAAGAAAAAAAAATTAAAAAGCTGCTGTAATTATGAAGAATAGCTGCAGTGAAACTTTGGTAAATAAATGAAAAATTTGATCTCTCGGCTTTGATCGAAACGCACCCAAATAAGCACAGGCTTGTTTGTTACGTGGTTGGGGTTTTACTTTCTTAGAGGGAAGAAAGGTGCACCGTATTAAAAATCATGAAAGGAAACATTGGCATAAGCTGTAACAGAAACAAACACTCGCCCAATTTAAAAAACTGCCACGGTTCATACTGTCTCTGCTCCTGACATCAAAGTGCAAAGAACTTGGAGTTTGCTAAACAGATTATTAATATATTGTTGCGCCTTCTGCCATTAATTTAGAATCCTCTGTGGCATAATTATTAAACTTCATATACAACAGAACGAAATTATATACATGCTTCCTCGGTTCCCCTGATGACGCACTAAACAAAGATATGGTGCGGTTGGTAGATGGGCAAGAAGTATAGTCAATTTAGGGCTGCTTATTAACAATCGTTATGTTACTGCTCCAATTAATTGGGCGAAGCCAAAAAGGACAAATACAATCATTCTTCCACTGAATAGTTTAACTAGCAAATTAGGGAGGTTTTAATAATTTTTTTTTGTCTTCAAAAAAAAGAAGAAAAAGAACTCCACTCCGGGCCTTCACCTGCATTCTTCATTAATACATCAATTCGCAATGAAAAGGAATAATCATCTAAAACATTTTCTGGGCTCCATCCCACTTCCTTACTGTTGAGAAGGACTGCACAACAATCAAGATCAATTATTGTACTGATTAAGTTATTATGCCTGGCATTTTGAAACAGGTTTTCTGTATTTAAGAAGAAATTGCATACAAAGTAGATGCAGCTAATACAGTAATGCAAAAAAAGATCATAAAAAATTAAAGTTATTCTTATGAATCTTTCATTAGAAGCAATGAAAAGGGACACTGGTGAAGCCAAGTGCTTTGTTCTTGTAGGGCCAGATCCTGCAAACAATTACGTACTTGAGCATTCCTTCTGCGAGAGTCCTGTTGGCGCCTAAAGCGTATCTCCTGCTCTTTCACAGTTTGCCCACTTAGGCCTGTGGATTACTACCACTGTCGTTCTACTTTATCAAACAGATGTTCCCTTTAAAAATTGACAAAAGTCTTGTAAAAAAAATATACCACAAAATCACACAGCTGTACGGAGGCGAACACTTGCTTTTATGCAGGAAGAGCTGTTGTGAAATGATTTAAGGCTACTCAGAGCTTTTCAGATTACTCCCCACCGCAAATAACATGTTAAGTACTAAATTGCCCTAAGCGGTGTTTTATTACTGATCAATAAAATAGTAATCTCGTCTTTTAGCGTGGAAAAATATTTTAGTGGGATTTTTCCTGGTTTAGTTCATGGATAGCACTAAACCAGAAAGCACAACACCCCCTCCCCTCCCCCCCAAAATAAAAAAGCAAAGCCCGTCCTCGTTTGTTACTAATTTTGCTTTGGGGGAATCCTAGGATTGTTCCAGCTGAATGGTGAGGGGTTTCTGTGCATGTAGTGGCAGTGTGCTGTGTTTTGTTTTGGGGTTTTTTGTGGGTTTTTTTTCTTTTATGATTATTTACCAGTACTCATCCTTACTGCCCCATCTTCTTCTCAAACAAAATAATACCCTTAAAAAAAAAAACAAAACCAAAACAACTAAACCCCAAACCCAAACAAAAAAAAAAACCAACAAAACCAAAACAAAACTTGGCAAACTCTTCCGACTCCTACTGCCATTTCATTTTGCATTCAACAAGGGGTAGTGGGAATTGAAACGTCAACTGGAGATGGAGAAAAGCACCAATTTATAGTGTGTTAGCCTTGCACAATTCAAGATTTCTTTTGCTAGCTGCACACATTATACCCAACATCTCGCCACTCTCTTGTGACAGTTGTGAGGAATGGCTATTCCTTCCCGTGTGTGTACTACAGGCCTCTAAAGACTCTTATTTATTCTCTCCCATGTCACCTTGTGTACAGTCTGGTCTGTGACACTGATGGTGATTATGTCATTATTTTGCTCTGGGGGCTTTGGCACATCTGCAGAGCTGATGCACATCTTCTTTGTTACGCTGGCATACGTCCCATATCGCAAATGCTTCATTAGCCTTACTGCCTGCCTCCTTGCCAGACAAGAATACCCAAATCCAAGCTTCTTTTTGCTCTGGTCTTTTGTGTCTGTGATGAGCCTTTATTCATCTTCCTAGTTCTTCCCTGTTTTCTATTTTTCTATGTAAAACTGATTTCCAGATGTCCGTCTTTCTCCAAAAATCCATTGTAGATGAGGAATGAGAAGCAAGGTGAATTTTAACCCATGTTGTCCTTCACTCACGTAAAGTCTTATCCCTCACAAGCTGAAATGCTTTTTCATTCACCCCACATATAGAATGAGTTCGTTAGGCTTGGCGGTTCAATTTTAAAATTTGACGTTGGCAGGAAAAAAGAAGGGGAGGAAAAAAAAAAGGAAAAAAACCCCAGTGCTTTCCCTTACCATTTAATAAATCCTAGTTATGGTAATAGGTAACATGCAAGTTGCACATGTTTCTTCCAGACTTCCTTTTAGATGACATGGCTAAATTTCTCACTCAGAACTTCTGGAGAAGCAGCACTGTCCAGTGAAGGAGGAGGGTGTTCACAAGACCTAATCAGCTGAAATTTCTCAAAGCCTGTTTTAATGCGTCACATTAAAAGGCCACAGAATAGTTTTGTACCGTGAAAACTGGGGAAAATGTTTGATCTTCAAAACTTTAGCTAAACTGTTCTAAATGTTGTACCAGAGGGATGTGAAATAGTGGGTTAGCTTACTAGCTTTCTACGATTTTTCCCTCCACATCCCACCCAAACCCCACGCTTTTTCCCCATGCCACTGAACTAAATTCTGGGCTGGATTCTCAGTTTCTGGTGTAAAAATCAGCCTCAGCAATCATTGTAGCTAATTAATCTGTGCCAGCTGAAGAGCTGTCTTTTGTTGTGTTACTATAGAATCAAGTGTGTGAATATATGCTAAATGTTAATTGGAAAAAAGTTTCATTTGTTTATTTTAAAACTAAAAATTAAATGCAGACCTGGATTTGGAGTCACAGAGCCATCTTGTTTATGGATGTGGGGTGTAGGGGGGCGTTGTTTTTATTTTTGTAAGGCACGCTTGCCAGAAGAGGAGGTCCCAGCTGATACCGTCTCACAGCGCGGGGTCAAGGCTGTGTGACTGACTTTAACAGAAGCTTTACGGATAGGATTGCCCATCCTATAGGATTTTGAATAGGTCACCTTCACGCAGAACACTGTTTGCTTGATATCTTCGACATGTTTTAAAATAGATGAGAGTCAGGGTCTCAGAATGTGAATTAGCAAAGTGCCATAGCCTTTGGACACCGTGGGAGAGGTATAACATTATCGTGACCCGGCTGGTTTCTGGCCCAGCTTGCTGGGTCCCTGGAGCAGGTAGCCCTGGGCTGAGAGAGCAGTGGCAGCGCAGATGTGCTTGCGGAGGGCCTTTCCAGCATTGGTGGGGAGAGCAGCCGGGACGCTGTTTTCAAAGAAACTTAAATCTGTAAAGGTGAAATACTGAGGCTGGGAGGAAGCACAGCAGAGTATTACAGGGGTCCGTGAGGACTGTGCGTCCTCCACCTGCACGAGAGAGAGAGAATGTGGGAGGTGACGTAGCCACGGTTCAGTATCCTGTTGAAGTGACAATAATAACACGAGAAGTGAAGTTAAGAAATACTGTTTGGTCCAAGAGGGAGGGAGTCTTACGGATGCTGGATCACTCTGTGGCTGCTCAGAGCCTGTCGCGTGCAGCACTGGAGTATTGCTGGATTTCACAGTACAGGGAAGAGCCTGGCGTCTTCCTGACATGCAAATGTGGGTGGGCGACAGGGAGAAGGACAGCCAGAAGGGCCGGCCGAAGGTAATCAGCGTATTGGAGGTTATTTCTCCCTGTAGATCTGGAAGGGGCAAAGTTCATCTTTCTTATCTGCAGAGGGGGAAGGTACGCAGCCGGGCTCTGCCTCGTTTTGTGTGCCACCGGCGGGACTGGTGAATGGCCCTCTGCGGGGGGGCAGCTTCAAGGCTTTGGTGGAAATGTGCTGCCAGAAGAAGCCATGTCCAGGCGGTGGTCTAGAGCGCTCAAGATGTGGCCTTGAACTTGTTTCTGTAGTTAATGGAGAGGCTTTGTAAAGAGCAGGAGACCGGGGTGGCAGGATCTCTGTTACTAAGGAGAAAGGCTGCTGCATTGATCGGGACTTAGCGGAGAACGGTGGCAGAGACACATAAATGCATTTAAAGCAGTAGTCTACAACTTCAGAAAGTTTTTAGAGGAGAGAGGGGAAATCAACGTTGCAAATAAAAGCCCTTTAACTGCTGAGTATCAGTGTGCAGGGGGAAGCCAAAGTGGCTTATCTTGTGCAATTGCAGAGAGGGCTGGCTCCATCAGACGAGGCCCAGCCTCGAGGTTATCTAATCCAGTGCCGTCTGGAGTCACACCATTTCCTTCCACAAGGGATAAAGGGGAGTCAAATGAGAGGGAGCTCAGTCCATTAGGACGTAAGACTTCATCTTCTGACCTCACAGGCTTACAAGGCTCACTGGTCCCCAGCAGATCCTGCACTGAAGCTTGTAACAGGGTGTTTGCAGCCCCGTTTGGCCAGCCTCATGGCTCAGTGTGGAATAGATGGAGCAGTTTATCCTGCCATGATGGCCTCTGGCTGCCTAGAAAAGCATGGATATACTGGGAGAAGGTTTGTCAGAATTAACTGAGGGGAGCCTGGGCTGGTGGAGCCAGCTTCATTCACAACACCTCTCACCCATAGCCATGCCCAATTTCCTTCCCCTGCCCCTGCCTTTGGCCATGGGAAAGAGGAAAGGAGGTACCCTGCTGCCAGAGGGCATGCTTACCACCTTCATGCCACCCCTAAAAGGACCGCCAGTGACTGCCTGTTTCCCTGCCGGAAACACCACCTGCCTCCCATCTCTCTCCCCTACCTCACTCCCCCCACCCCAACACATGCAAACCGAGGAGGGAGAGGGCAGAGTTGGAGCTTTTCAGAGCTAGAAAGTGACTGCAATGCAGAGAGGTGGGACGAGTGACAAAGAGCAAGCAACACTAATTACAGATGTTCACTAATTGCTACAACATTTTTGTAGGTATAAGGTGTACTCTAGACGTGTAAGCCCTTAACTGTCACTTCTACTACATGTGCTAACGGTTCCTCTACAGGGCTAAATTCTGCTGAACATAAAAAAATCCCCACATGCTACAAGCTTTATGAACCACTTTTCCATGGTCTAACCAGCAGTTTCTGCCTGCCCAGCTCTTTTACACCATGAGAGCAGAGGACTTAGTGCTGGTGAGAGACATACCTGCTCCTCACAGTCCAGGCTGTGCCTCCTGGTCCTTCTGAGTAAGACATCACGCTCCCATCTGGCTGATTAAGGAGAGTATGCAATAACCTCGCTGCTGTTCCTGCAGAGCAGCCAGAACTGGGTGGTCATCCCTGTACTCACTTTTCTGGGCAGGTTTTTTGTGGGCGCCTGTACGCGGTACCTGCCAGAATTTGGCAGCAGGGTACGTAATATGCCGCTTGGCATTGTGCGCAGCCTCTTGCAGCAGATTGTATTTCGCCACGGTGGGACTGAGTTAGGCTGTTCTTGCGTGCGTGAGTTTTAGTTCTTCTTCAGTTTTTGAATGAGACAGCTTCTGGGGTGTGACAGTAACCCCTCCTGTGCTTCTTTGTTACATTTCCCAACACGTACTAAACCCCCAGCTACCATAAGCCGTAGGAGCCTTAGTGATTTTTCCATTCTGCAGCAGTGCTATTGGCGATGCACTGAGTTAAGGGCAATCAGAGTTTCCATTAGAAGCCTCTCCATCTCATGCACTTCTAACTCATCGGTAAGGCAGAAAAGGAAATTTAATAATCATGTCCTCAGTGAAACACTATCGATGATTTTTGAGGATGGGGAAAGGGGAGACCTGAATTTCAAGGTGCAAAAAGTCTAAATAAATTGAAAAAGGAAGGTATTTTTATTTTGTTTTAGCCCACTCCACTCTCAAGTCTTGCCAAGTTTTGTGCTTAAAACTAGCCATTGAGGCTGCTGTGTTTGCATGAGGTTGTAGCTGCGTTTCCGTGATGGATCGGCTCGTCCCCTGAACCACAGGCACAGCAGTCCCAGGGCAGAGATCCTCGGGGCCGCTGATGCCGTGCGCAGGATGCCTCTTGCATACTGCGATATGGGAAGATGGGTCCAAACAGGGAGGACCCCGGGAGGCAGAAGGGGGGTTTCAGCCTGAGCGAGCTGCGGAAGCGCGTCCAGCCAGGGCACGCAGCACCAACGGCACTTGGCACTCCAGCCCCGCAGGGAGCCTGCAGTGTACTTCCCAATCTTTATTTGTGGAAAAGCTTAATTGAAATGCAAGTGATTAAATCTAATGTATCATGCAGTATCCATTTTCACTGCACTACCACTTCCACTTCCCCGATATTATCAGGCATCTCAGCAGCCCCACTGTCAGGTTTTTCTTCTTGTAAGAGCCATGCCCACTCTCTCTCCTCTTTGTGAGCTTGGCACAGGAGGTAACAGCCCGCAGTAGATTACTAGTGCCCCAAACTCTACTCAAGGGATAAGGGATCTCAGTTTCATTTCAAACACTTCTGAAATACAGTCTTAAATCATCTGAGGGGCACGTGTTTTCCAGCTTTTTACAGAGAGTAAAAAAACTACGGTGTAACAGCAAATGCCATAAGAAACCTCTGTTGTTTTCCTAATTTTTCTCTTTTGAGCCAGAGTCCAGCTAATGCTTTTCCCTTCCCAAACGCCAGGCTCAGCCCTGTGTTGTTAGTGCTGTCCCAAAAGAGTGGGCTGCTCTTTGTGCGCCACAGTGGGAGAGCAGACCGTCCTGAAAGGCCACCCAATTTCTTGTCCATATTTTTTCTCTTTCCAAAAAATCTGTTTCTTAACGGATTTGTACAGCAGGAGTTGTGAGAGGGAACCTGAAGGCAATAAATGCAGGCTGTGGTGGCACCAGAGAGCTGCTGCGGTAGCCAAGGGGATTGGGACACATGTAGTGGTGGGCAAATTGATATCCTGCTTTCTAGAAAGGTGGTGGCTGGGAGAAAAATGTGTTTACTGGAGTGTCCAATAGTTGAGGTCTTTTTCATTTGTGTTTTTAAAATAAAAGCATCCTTTCCAACTATTTCCCTCTCCTCATAAGTGATAATGGAAGAGGCATTAGCCTTTCCATTGCTTGAGCCAACCTGGTTTTTTTCTAAGAGGTGTCCAGGATGTTCAGCCAATTGAGTGATCTAATTAGCTGAAAATTGTTAATTTCCTTTACCTTATAAAGCACCTAACACAGAAACTGTTAAATAATGTTAAGTGTCAGACTTAAACTGAGAACACTGGGCCATATGCTGCCGTGGCTTTCTCGCCAAAAAGTGTAGCAACTTTCTCCAAAACCTGCCTCCAATTTCTGTGTAGAAGCCAAAGCCTCCTGCTTGATATGCTGCCACACCAGCTCGCAGCCCTGAGATGGTCCCACGCAGCAGCTCGCTGCGCGCGGGGAAAAGAGGCTGTGTGTGTGGGGAGGTGATGTTCTGGATAATCACAGCTGGAGCCGGGACACCAGCAAGGGATGGCAGACGCTGCCCTTGTGAGCGCAGGAAAACTGACGGCAGGGCAGTGCCGCTCAGGGCAGCGTTATCCTGTAAAAGGGTGGCAGATCTGTGCTGGCAGCAGCAAATTGCACCAGTCCCTAATCTGCGGTGGGCTCGGTGGATAGGTGGATTGCCCTTGTAACTCTTCCTTAAAGCCGGGAGGTCCCTGGCTCAGTGAGATGCATGTGAGAAAGGGGATGGTCCCAGTGTCACCAGCCTCCCCACAAACACCCCGAGAAGTGGCCTGAGAAGCAGTATGCTGCCTCGCTGCGTTACTGCTGCCTTGACCCCAGCATCGCTCGGATGCAGTGACTTGTGAGGAGGGAGGGACTGGGAAGGGCTTAACCTCGGTAGGTTTCCTACACAACAGGCTGCGGATATGGCAATAAACATTTAGGCGCCAGCTTGCTCCAAAAGCCCACAGGTTTGAACCTTCCTTGTGTAAGGAAGGGCTCTGAGGACCACATGTGGATGATGCATGTGGAGTTTCTCAAGCACCTCCTTTAAGAAGGGTGCATCGTGCCCCCAAAGCTCACCTTACTCTGGCTTTGGGCACGGGGGGTACCTGTGCACATCTGGTCCGCACTCTGTATGAGGTTTGGGCAGCAGAAATATTTCCCCCGCATCTCTGCTGCGGTTGCTGTACCTGTGCTGGTGCAGAGCGCTGTGCCGGCACACTAAAGAGACTGACCTGGAGCCACCAGCAGGGAGACCGCTCCCCAGCAGTGGATTCACTCGGCATCCTGGAGAGGTTCTCCATCACTTTAATAGATGCTGTTTATGCCTCATGCTTGGGTTAAGAGGATCCCTGCGCAGTCCCTCTCCGTAGCCACTGTCTAGATCATCCAACTAGAAGAGTGATCTGGCCTTCCCCCCCTTCACCCCCTCCAACCTGTTTACCTCCCATTACCACGACCTTGCGCTCTGTAACGTGAGCAGCCTTCACCAGCTGAAGACCTCTGATCCTAAGTCCACTAGAGATTTTGGCTTTCCTATTTGGCAAGGCGACTTGTTGCCCACCAGGTCAACATGAATAAAGATTTTTTAAATCCATAAAGTCCTGCAATTGCAAAAAACAAAAAAACCCGCCTCCAGATAATTTAACCTCTCCTGGCAGCCTGACATCTTGAGCTGTCTGTGCTGCACTTGTTTGTTTCTGCTCATAATTAGGATCAAAAAAATCCAAACACACACTCACCAAGAATTCTACTTTATATAAAATTTGAAAGTAAAATCAATCCTGGCCCAATCTTATCATTTTTAAAGTATGTTTATCCAGCTTTGTAGTAGGAACAAGCAGACTGTTTGAAGGCCACATAGTTTTCAAACCTTGGTTGCAACACGTTACCCCATTTTGAAACCGTCTTTATCTAGCCGAGAAAACTAAAATCTGTTTGACAAAGTAGCACTCCAGCCAGTTTATCTTGCAATATGGCTTTAGCTCACAGAGCCTATTGATTTCCTTAAATTAATGTTTACAGAATGCTACTGAATTTCACTCAACGGGACATTGTTCTTTTGAAGCTTTGTAAAATATGATACAGAGTGTTATTGCCGTTTGTTCCTTTGCTAAGACTGATGAAACGTTTATTTTTTTAAAGTGCAGCCTTGAACTATAGCTGTTTCCTACAAGTGTGTTTACTCTTGGAACATTAGTAATACAACACACTATCAGACTCCAGCACAATACCACAGGCAAAGTCTGTAGGTACACTCTGGCCAGCCTAATCGTACAAATGGAGCTGAAGTTTAACGCAGATTAGACATCGTATGAGAAAAGGTTTCGAGCTTAGCCCAGCTGTCCCTGTCTGAAGGATCTTCAGACTTGTGCGCTACAGCCAAGCAGTTGTCTGACGCTGTTACAATATTAGAATGGTTGCGTTGGTCTTGCTACTTCTAAACATGGGACCCCGTACTGAAAATTAATGTCTGAGCCTCTCCCTCTGCCCGCCCCCCCCGACAAGGTGAATAGCTTTATGGTTGCCTTGCGCATGGTTCGGAGGCTTTCGATCCGATCTCTGAGGAGGGTTCACAAATCTGCCTCAAGAAGCACTTGCATGACTTCTAACGTCCACCCAAATTTTGGTAGTCTGCTAAAATGAGGTCGCTGTCACCTAGTGCTGAATTTTACAAGAATTGCAGCCACTAGTGACTCGATGATGTTGCTGTTGTTTTCTGCTGCTTTACTGCCACTAGGTACATCAGTCCAAATCTTCACTGTGTCCTTATGAGAACCGACCTGCCAGCCTAAACTGGGCAGCCTTACGGAGGGCGGTGTGTCCCTTGTCCCGCAGGCATCAGGGTGAAGCACCCACTTGGAGTATGAGTAGGAAAAAAGTTTTCCTGAGGAAAATGTGTGCCTCAGCCCAGCGCAACCAGAGGTGGAGCATCCGCAGGGAATGTAAACTCTCCATTGAAACCGACGGACCAGTGAAAATTTACATCGCTGAGGAGCTGCCCCTTGGTAGCCTCCCACATGTGCTCATGAAGAGGGACTTAAACTCTACATTTATTGCATTCAATATTAATGCATCAGCTGGCAAGAGAGAGAAATATGATGTCATTTGGGCACCTAAGGCTTCTTGCTTTATAAGACTGTGTCTAGGAGCAGATGACTTGTCTTTCTACCGTGGAGGCTCCACGTAACCAACTCCCAACCCCCCGCAGAGGGGAAAGGAAAGCCAACTCTGACTTCTTGCCTTTTTATCTAGTAATCTCTGTGTGGCCTTCCTAAAGCATCTGAGTTTATCCATTTAAGTCCACTCTGTCTGCAGTACAAGTCCCCAGCTTGTGCTACTGCTGTCAGGAGATACGTGTCTCCTCGATCAATATTTACTTAACAAACAGCAGGGATAGGAGAGTTTGTTTAGAGGAATCATGTGTGCACAAGGGTGAATGAATGCTCGGTAAAGTACTTCACCTGTTTGTCTCCTTTCCTAGGGTATCTTT
>NW_010223597.1:4995-12495 GCF_000690775.1 Eurypyga helias | reverse complement strand
TCAGTCTGATGTGGAGGCTTCAGCCTGAAACCCACCTAACCTCCTGCTGAGCAGCCCTCACTGTCTTTCCTCCTGGTGAATGTACAGTGTGATTGTTTGATTGACTGCTGCCACCTGATGCTAAGAAAATGCTCTGGGTTCATAGTAGGGATTGTTGGTTCTTTTAAAAGCAACGTAGATGGAGTTTATTTGTCACTGAAGCATTTTCTGCAGATGTTCCTACTTCAGAGATGTTCGGTCAGTTAGGTGCAAAGATGCGCTGAATAGGACTCCATCACTTAGGGTCAGGGAAATGCCACCTCCAGACAAATAATTAACATGGCTGACTGAATAATTGCCCACTGAAAAATATAACTATCCATCCATTTAAATATTTATTTTCAGGCTCTGGACTTCACTAGTCTTTCCTCTACTTAAAAAAAAGAAAACCACAGCCAAACAAGCATAAACCACTGCAGTTACTCTTTCTAGAAAGGAAAAATGTTGGCCGGCGTACTATCCTGTGGGGATTAATCACAGTGCTATTCACATTACAACATGCAAAGTAACATGTGTAATCCAGTCTGACATGAAAAATTGCTAATAACATCCCAAAAGGAAAGAGCTATGAATGGCTGTAATGACTGAGGAGTAGGGAAGATCTTTGGGAATTCAGCATTACAAGGAGGTCTCTTCAAAGCCCCCACAAATCTTCATTCATTATCATGTTTGAGGGCTGCACTCTGCAGCCTGTGGTATTGGGTTCAGAGGGGCCCGGCCCTGCAGATGTGACTCAGGTACAATGAAGTCGGACCTTAAACGCTAACTGCTAGCCCAAAAGAAAAGCCTGTTTTTCTTTATGGGGGTGGGAGGCCTGCAAGCTAGTGGCTCAGGAGTTTCACACTGCCTTCTCTATGGAAAAGCAGCATCCCCTACCTGGAAAACTTTCATATGCACAGGTAGAAATTGAATGGGGAAGGGTCGACTTCAAACTCAGGTTGTCACTTCCATGCTTAAGGTTGTCATGGGTGTAACCATGTAGGGAGAGGTATTTGGACTTCATGCTTCTCATGTAGGTGCTTGTAATTGCTTCCCTCTCATCTCCAGTGACTTGGAAGGGAAGAAGGGCATCTAATGTTTATCCTCTGGAGTGAACACTAAAAGGGAAAGGTGTGAACTCTTTTTCCCAACCACAAAGGCAAAAACATGTTTGTGAGCTAGCATCAGTGTGTACACTAAGAAGTTGGTTGCCTCCTACACTTCCTGCTTTCTAGTATCACATAGTCAACAACAACTTTCCCTTGGTTAGTGCCCAGCAATACCAAGGGATGAAGAGCACAGTTGTGTGAACTGCACGGACAGGGAAGTGTATCATTTTTTACAGTAATGCAAGAATGAGACAAGCATGGTATCTTTTGTAGATGCATTACCAAATGCCCAAACAGCAGAGTACTCGTGTGAAGTTTTACGTTATTTCTTTGAGCTGGAATGATAACAAAACATAACACTGTAGTTAGTTATTGTGGTTATTTTCTTCCCTCATAATTATTGATGGAATAGAACATCTGTAAAAATGTTTCTTTCTGTGCGGCCCATGGAATGAAAAATTCCCACAGACGGCAGCCTGTCTTTAGGAGCAGAGGAAAACGTATGGGGACTGGATTTCACTCTCGGAGGTAGACAGAGGACTTCTGTGGGCTGTGGGGCTTCTGGAAGCAGTTTGTCAGCTGGTGTCAGGGGAAGCTGATCTCATGCTTATCTGATGGCAAAACGTGGTTAGCAAACTGCTAGTGTTTCCCCAATGGTGATAGTTGAGCAAGGCTCCAGAGCTGTATCCTATCGGGTTAAACAGGCACATTTCCAGACCTGTTTTCTGAACGTGGCTTCTAAAGGGAGAAGAACAGAAGCCTGAATTAGAGAATAAGGTGCTGGCCCTGATCTGGCGACGTGACGTGCATTCAGTAAATGAGTGCGATGTGCCTGGATGTCTGTTGGCCACAGGAATGGTTGAAGTGGCCGCTACTGCAGGTCGGAGAACTCCTGTTGAAGTGGGCAAAGAATAGCAGTGAGGGAATACTTACTATTATAAGCATACTGGCTACTGGCCGGCCGCGCATTAGCAGTTCTAGAGCTGTGAAGCTATATTTCCGTAATAATAATGGAAAATAATACCTTTATGGAGATGACCTCAACCTTGCAACAGACCTGCAGTTCACTCTAGGGATTGCTTTCGAAACACTTAAGGCAGAGGGTACGAAGGTGGTGCTGGCGCCTGAGACAGCTCTTTAGGATGAATTGCCAAAGTTTGGAGGTAACTGGTTTTTAACACTGGCCCATTGTTCAGAGGCTTCTGAGTGCGGCGTGCCCCTGCTAGCTGGCCATTTGGCTCACCTGTGGAGTGACAGTGGCATTCAGAAAACTCTGATGATTTTGACATGTCCCAGCTCCGTAGCCACTTGGAGCATGGTGCACCCATTGAAGAGGCTCAGAGTTTATCTGTAGGCTTCTGAAAATGAAGGGAAGACCGTAATGTCTCCCAGGAAAGCCATCTTAGGAGGGCCTCATGAAAGCAGCCACGGAAGCAAGTGGTGAGCTGTGGGCCTGCTTGTTTGCTTGTTTTTAAGCTATGAACAACATTCAGAGATATCCTGTTTCTTTGTTTGACAGCTTTGAGCACTGGTTGCGACTGAAGCGAAGTGCAGAAGTATAGAGGGCTTTCTGTGCGTGCATAACTTTTGTATTAGTTCCCGCATAGAGAGGAGAACGTAGCTGTAAAGACAGGGGTAAAATATTGAGCAGAGATTTCTCTCCTTAAAGACAATTGTGTTTGTTTCCCCTCTTACTAATTATAGCCTATAAATCCCCCACTCTCCAAACTCAGACAGTAACATTTTGTTACCTACATTCTGTCAGTAGACTTTGCAAAGATCTCTAACACATGTTATAAAAGTTATTGCTATAGTACTATATATAACAGCTTTGCATAAGAGAATAGAAGGCTGCCACATTTAGAAAATGCAGGTGCTATGTAAGCCCCTTTCTGAAAGAAAGAACTTAGCTCAGTTTCCTTTGAAGAACCAGAGACTTGAAATTGAAAACTGTATTAATGCCATTGTCTCCTTGTATCAGCAGGTTCCAGAGAGATTCCTGGAAGTGGCTCAGATCACGTTACGGGAGTTTTTCAATGCCATTATCGCAGGCAAAGATGTTGATCCTTCCTGGAAGAAGGCCATATACAAGGTCATCTGTAAGCTGGACAGTGAGGTCCCCGAGATTTTCAAATCCCCAAACTGCCTACAAGAGCTTCTTCATGAGTAGAGAGTTCAGCAGCTATTTATGAATGTATGAAAGTAGCAGTCCCCTTCTGATGCCCAAGTCATGTGTGTCTCTATTTTAATTTCATATATATGTGTATCGCATGCATATATATGTATATGAAATTAGACTGTGATCCCTCCTGGATTCAATTTTTCGTTTGGTTCCAAGGGGATGGTTATTTTACTTCAGCCTTCGGTTTACTTTTGCCCGAGACCCTTAACATTTGAAGAATCAACGGGGTTAATTTTCAGGGAGAAGAGTTGGGAAGCGTGTAAAAGCCTGTCTTAGCAAGTTAGGGCATTACGTTTAAAAATGCTTTGTCAGATTTATTGCTTGCTGCAAAGTGGCATTTTGTCTTAGTGAGACTAATGTCATGGCACAATACTACAGACAATGAAGTTTATATTATGTTTATACTGCTAAAGGTCTGAACTCTGTGGAGTCACTTCATAAGCTTCGAGCTTTTTTTTTTTAATTTATTTTATATACTTTTTAACCAATAACTAGATATTGTTTCATACTTCAAAAAACTACGACATCTATTTTAGGTACTCACTCCAAGAAGTGATACCCAAAAAAGCAAACCCTATTCTTCATGCTTTCCTTACAGAAACGATAAATACCCTGTACCAGTAATCAACATGCCAGGTTGTTGTTTCTCTAAATTGCAGCAAGGGATGTTTGCACAAATCAAACACCGTTCTTGCAGGGTGAGGCCAGTAATTCATGCACAATATTGTACCAACCACACTAAGTTTGGAATACGGTCAGCTTATTAAAGCGGAAGCATTTCACTCTCCATAGAGTAAAAATGAAACCTTCAGCGTCCTATATTGCCATGTCTCGATCTTACTTCAAGTGGCATTAGTCCACAAATTTACTCTTTTCTTAGTCCATTCTGCCCCAAAATTCCCCTTTCCAGTATACAAAGTTTTCTGTCTGTATTTGACATCTGTCCTGAAAAGCACTTTTTGAATGATCTTAGATACAGTAGAAGAAAGTGTCTTCACCTCCCAGTGCTGAGGGGGAAAAAAAAAAAAAAGGCTTCTTTGTAGCTGTAAAATATAATTAGTCTTTTCCTAATCAGAAAAATAAAAATTACATTTTCATAAAACATCTAATCAAACATGTACACAAATCACAGTGTCCTCCTGGCTGTGCAGGGTTCAGATAGCCAAACTGGATTTTAAAAATTACAGGAAGTGCAGCTTTAAAAAAAAAAAAAAGAAAAATGTATTAGAGCAATAGGCTGCACTTGCCTTCTGAAGCTGGAGCTAGTCTTGGCCAAAATGTGAGCTACAGTGTAAAGCCCCTGATGGGTCTGGGTTCGCCCGAACGCTCTACCACAGGATGTCAGCAGCCATGTACGCTGCCCCGCAGTACGTTTTAGAAAGCTAGCTGCTAGTTCTTGTGCTTTCTTCAGCGCCTCTCCTTTTCTCACGTTTTTCAGAAAGGTATCGTCTCCAGAAGTTTGGGGGAAGGTTGAATATGCTATGGCACTCTGTGTTTGTCATTTTCTCTGTCGTCTTTTGTACGGATGCAGTAAGAATTTATTGTTGTCGTCAATAGTGTGTTCCCCTACATAATTCAATCCAAAACGAGAGGAAGTTCCTAATTAGCTGCGATTTATATTTAGACCATTGAGGATATTGGTATCTTATTTCTTTATTTAAAAATTGCATTTTGACTTTGGAGAGTGAAAGTTTACCCATGTGACTGAAGAGCTGACCTGATCATTGCAATTTCACTTCATTTACAAATACTGCTGACAGACAGAAATGTATGAAAGCAATTATTGTTAGCAGAAAGCCTTAAAAACCTGCTGACTTCAAATTAAACAGCACAATCCTACGATTCCCTGTCATTCTTTTCAAGCACTAGCAGTATCTGTGGAGTATAGGCAATGCAGACAATAGCATGGGATGAAGTGCCAACATTTTCACTATGCATTAAAAGCAAAACAAATCTTGATCTTAGACTCCCTGAGAGTACCTAATACTGTACGTATTCTTACAGTAGGCAGGTTGTGTCTTTTTCTTTCTTTTCTTTTCCTTTCTTCCATTTTCTTTCCTTTTTTTTCTTTATTTCTTTTTTTTCTTTATTTCTTTTTTCCTTTTTTTTTTTTGTGTGTGTGCATGATTTGGTAAACATTACACTTCATAAAGATTTAACTCCAATGAATTCTGATTAAGAAAGGATGAAAATTGTGTTCATGCACTTTTTTTGATTTACGGGAAGAAGTGGCATAAAATGCTCAAGTTTTAATACAGTAAAAGTTCATCATTGGCATGCCATCAGATACAAAATATAACACTGCATTGTCACCTTGGACATAAGAAAGCAAAGCCATACTTTAGTCATGCTATATGGACATACTACTAGCTACCATCTCAATCTGTGATTTTACTGTTGCTTTTATTATGTTTATTATTATTATTAATATTATTATTATTATTTGGCTGCAATGTGATTCACATAATCTAAATAAGTGAAATCGTGTACTCAACACTTGATGTTGTTGCATTTATTTATTTATTTATAAGTAGTGTAATCTCAATAGTAAATGAGGCATAGGAATTAAGAGTAGAAATTTCATCTTAAAAGCAAAATAAAAAACTCCTTGGTCTGAAAAAGTAATAAATGATCATTTGAACATTTCAGTTATGTGATTTTTCTGCATTTTATAGCCATATTGCCTTTGTGCCTCCCAATGCACCTAAAATTATAAATACATGGCATAGCTCCTACTAAATTGTAAGCAGAAAGCAGTTTCTTTGAAATGATCTCAATATTATTTCACTAAATATGGCTAAAAGGCAGAAGGCTACTTTTATTGTAATGAAAAGTTTACATAGGAAAAGAATTTCAAAATCCATGTAGAAACCCAATGTTGCCATTCATTTACTGCTAATTCAGATTTATTTCTGCATATAAACTTGAGGTTATAGTCTGTGCCTAGACCTTAAATGCACCAGCGGAAGGATAAAAGAAATCCTTCAAAATACCAGTTTTTTCCCCACAAGTACAATTGTTCTTGTGCCTTCTGTGGCTTACAATTTTCATCTTTTAAACTTTATTTTTCAATTACTACAGCTGCAATAAACACTGATTTTTTTTTTTTTCCCGGCTGTTTGACATAATGTTGATAGCTATGCATATTTTGTGTCTTTTTAAAAATTAAAAAAAAAAGCAAAAAAAAAAAGCAGGAGAATACGTTTTTGAAGAAGAGAATTTTTAGAACAGTTTGATAATGCAAATTATTTTTTCTCAATTGTTTGAGCAGCATTCAAGTTTTGAAAATTCTTGTAGAAGCCAATTTTTTGTAACTGTGGTGCAAATCTTGTGTTTTCTTAGCCTGATGAAAAGTAGTATAGAAGCAATATTTCATACGTGACATGTGCATATACATATACATACGTAGTCACACACACAGAGACAAAAAGTGCGGGTGTATGTATGTATATATACACAGGAACACACACACACACACAAAATAAGCGTATGAAGTGAAAAGCTTACCTTTTTCCTATCTAGATTAAGAACCTATTTTAGACATTTGTTATGTTTTGTGAAAAGAATGTTCTATTTGAAACTACAAAACATTTAATTCTTACTGTATCTCTGGTTGTTTAATGGGAACGTTTCACATTTAATGGTAAACACGTGGAAGATGTTAGAATGTAGTAATTATTTAAGAAAGTGTTCACCCATGTATTCCTGAGGTTTGCTTTGTGCCTCTGAGTATTATTTAATTAAAGTGTTTTAAGTTTGCAGAATATTTGTTACTGTACCAGGTATGTGGGTGAACATCGAAAATCGAGGGGAACTTTTATAAAGCAATGTAAATATTCAACCTTGCGGCTGTTCTTGCATAAAGACATAAGATTTTAATAACTACATTCTGAAAACATCTGTTGAATTTATAAGAAACACTACAGTAACTGTATAGATAGTTGAAAGCATTCTTGAAAATCCAGCTCTCTACTTTTAAAAGTTAAGTCTCTTTCATCAGATGTCAAGGGAATGGGTAATACAGTTTCTGTAAGACTGCAGAATTTTTTTCTATGTATATGAAGTCAGTTAATAGCAAAATGTTTTTTTCCACAGGTTAATATTAATTAAGAAATAAAGGTGAAGATTTTGTGGCTTTAAAGATAGGATTTTCACCAGCAGCATTGAAAGATTATACATATATATATATAC
>NW_010223597.1:0-4968 GCF_000690775.1 Eurypyga helias | reverse complement strand
ATATATTAAAAAATGGAAAGTGGTTTACAAAACCCCCAAAATGAGCACTGTACATGAGAAGTGAAAGCAAAAACTATATTTGCCATGTGTATTATATAGCAATCATTGGTGTTAATAGTGCAAATGTTTCCTTCTGGTACCAACTATGTGTTTGAAAATTCCAATACGCATTGTTTTCAAAAAGCTCCCCTTAAGGAATGTAACTGGTTTATATGAGTAAGCAGTTACTGTATTGCACTTAAATGTTCTGTTGAAGGAAATGCAATTTTGTTTTCTGTAGAACTGTTGGTTGTAAACCATCTATAAACTGAAGCTAAAAATGCTCATATTTAAAGCTGGGATGAAAACTGGTATTTAACCTTTGTATCTTCTTAGGAATATCCTTTTTAGTGTATGAAAGGTGGTGGCACTATGACTTTATTTAGCCTTTTCATCTGAGCCACAGTCACCTCTCTCCCGAAGCAGCCACCTTCTGAATGCACAAATGTACTGGGATATGTAGAAACAAATCTAGAAGAAAGAGCGAGCTTACATTTTACTCTGAAATCCATCCTTCCCGCATTAATTGTACCACTCGACTGAGATATTAGACAAACACAATAACCATCTCGTTACCATATAACGTGTAAGAGTCAGAAACTAAAAAAGGAAGAAGAAGAAGAAAAAAGCCTCTTTAGGTTGGTTTTAATGCTGCCCAGAAGAGTCAAAGGTTAAGGTTTAAACTGATATTGTCCCAGCCATTACTCATATGTATATAGTTACAAAAGTGACAAAACACTGCCTTTATATTATTTAGCAATATGTTGTAAATAGCATTATTAAGCTCTTTTTTTGTAATAAAGACCCTTTAATTTGAAGATAGTACAATAACTGAACTGATAAAGTCAATTTTTGATTTTTTTTTATTTTATTTTTTAGCTAGAGGCAATTTCAACTGTGGAATTTTTTTTTGTTGTTGTCTATTGTTCTGAAGACTTTGCATAATTTATTGGTTTAATTTATCCTAATTTATTTGATGAAGGTGTACAATTTTGTATTACCAAGGATGTACTGTAATATTAATTGATGACAAGATAAAACAATAAGACTCCCCTGTCCGTTTGGAAAAAAAGGTGCAGTAGACAATTGATTGAAAAAAGTTACAATTCTAGCTTGGCAGCTACTAAATTTAAGATAAACACAGGAAAAATATTGGGGGGTGGGGGTGGATTTTATTTTGTGTGTTTAAAGCTTTTGTATACTCTCCAGACTTTTACCTTTTTGCTTTGTACCACTTAAAGGATACAGTAGTTCAATTGCCTTGTGTGCCTTCCATCTTCTCTAAACTGAATGTATGTGCAGTATATATGCAAGCTTGTGCAAAATAAAATATAAATTACAAGCTCATTGCCATTGTTTATATTTATTTTCAAAAGTTTCTGTTGCCCCATATCAAGAGGTGAACCACTGAACCTCTCCGCTGCAGCCAGGCTTTGCCTAACACTGTAGTCCTCTGAAGGTTTTCTTTCCCCCGAAGTTCAAATTATTTATTAATGAACCTGCCAGCCCTCTTGCAAAACGGATGTAATGATTTATCTAATCCAGTGTCCTACCTCCAGCACCGGTTAAGATAATGAATGTTATTTTACAGTAGTCTATCAGACGAGGAATAACTCCCTGCAAGAGACATGTTACGTCTGAGGCACAGACAGCCCTTTAAATTGAATGTACCCAACATGAGCTAGAAAGTACCTTTATTTATGATGTTTAATCATTTCCTGGATATTCCTGCCATGCTGGTATCCTGCAACAGGGAGTTCCACAAGTTGGGTAAATGTAGAATAATGCTTGTTTTGATGGGGTTCACATTTGTTCCTCTTATCAATTTGCCCTTGTCAACGGTAGTGCCCGGGTACCTTTCTCCATTCTTTTCATTACCATCTATCACTCCTTCTTGGACCACTTCCTTATCAAGCTGTATAATCAGTAGCATTATATATAACTAACCTCTTCTTACACATTTCCTCAACATGCAAGTCTGATTTGTTCACTGTTTTTCTCTAGTCTTTCGCTGTTTCTGCTGCTACATACATATCTTAAAATTTTGTGGTTGAGTGAACCTTTGATTTACGTTATTGCCTGCGTTTCAGATATGAATTGTCTCTTTTTGGCTTAGACGGGGTGCAGATGGCAGTGAGATGGTAGCTTATTTGGATCACAAAATCATGCAAGAATTTTCTGATTTTGAAGAAGGAGCGTGTTAAAAATATGTTTTCATCTGAGGTAATTTATCTGCAGAATCTTCCCTGATTCAGCCTTGGGATGCTGTGGAGCTGAGCTGGAGGCTGAATCTAGCTTTAGCTACACTGTAATGACCCAATAAATACATCTTATCTGCAACAGCAATTACAACTCCGTCTCTTTCTATGCAGCGAGAGCTGCATGTGCAGGGCCACGTCAACACCAGGTGTAAAAGAGGTCTGTAGGAGGTCATGAAGTTGGATCTAGGTAACTAATAGTCATTTAGGTGTAAGATCTCTGTTCTTACTGCAAACAACTTGCCTCTCCTAGTTCATGTCTATCCACATTACCAAACCAACATACTAGAAGCATTTTCAGGTCAAAATACCTGGCATTCAGGTCATTTTTTAAGGACCTTGGCTGCCCCACAGCACTTACTAATTGTCCATGCAGACAGGAGGTTGCTAAGACCACAGCAGGGCAGGCTGCCGTGTCTGGAATGAGGAACGTGTCAAGGTCCCTGGCTCGTCCACTCCAGAAAGCCGCCAGCCTTGTGGAGGTCCTCTGCCAGTCTTGGTTCAGAGGGAGCTGCTGGGAAACCATGAAAACGCTTTCCTTGTCAGAGGGAAGACAAAGAGAGGGCGGGGAGACTAAAACCAGGCATCTGGTTAAGCACATCCCAGCAAAGGCTCACGAACGCAGCTACAGATTACCAGGGAGGGCTCATTTTTGTGTTAGCTGTTAAGACTTAACTAGATGGAGAGGGAGATCATCCTCAGGTACCCAGTTGATGGACCAAAGGATACCGGCTGCATGGGCAATTGGTAGCTCACTCTGTCCCCTGATCAGTTCTTCTCTCAAATATACCAGTTCTATGAAATACAAGACGCTATTTGCCATTTTACCCTGCAGTGGAAAGCACACGGATCTCTAAATAAGAAATCCTAGCTATTGGCATCTCCGAATACTGCAGGAGTTCAGAGCTAGACTGGAACTTGGCAAGTAGACCCTGTCATTGCAGAGGGCCAAATCAACTTTCCCAGGCTTCAAGCATCCTGAAGTGATCCAAATTCTGCAGATCTGGCCATCTGTGCTTGGAAATCCTCAGTTCCCCTAATACCTGGAATGTTTACAATAAGGAAGACACTATGTTCTAGCTTTAAAATCATAAGGAAGGCATGAATTGTCCCTGAACAAGGCAAATGGAGCAATTTTACTTCACTGAGACCATCACTAGGAACTGGGATCTTTTACACATCACATTCCTGAGAAGCTGAATGCAGAAGATGGCATTTTGTGATTTGAGAGCTCGAAAGAGTTAATTGCTCTCATTTTCTTGGTCTGTACCCTTATTTATGCCCAGTCTAGGTTGTGCCAACACAATTTCTATGGAGATGATCCCTTCTGATCCAGTCTTCCCTCTTTGTTAGGAGGGAAAGGGAACTGAAGGGTGAGTTGCAGCATACGACTGACTGCATTTAGGAAATAATGGCAAACAAGTCCGTCACTCTTTGCAATGGGTTACAGTGTTTCCCCAAACAGACTAATCCCATTTTAAAATACGACACTGCGTTTATTTTAAGAATACAATACAGAAAGTACTGATTGACTGGTGGGTACAGAAAACCCATCCCTTGCTGCAATGCTCAGTTTTGTGTACAGCTTATTAATATCTCTATCTCTATACATGTACCTCAAAGAGGTGAAAGAGGTATATTTTATTTACATATTCAATTTTTTTAGACACTCAAATGAATTCTTATTGGCTTAGGTTAGCCTGGCTCTATCCAAAGCCGCAGAGCAGAGTGAGACACTGACTCTCGTGCAGAGAAAGGAGCCCCCCACCTCTCTCTGCCCAGAGCCTGTGATTGCATTTTCATGAATAAATCCTAGGCGAGTGAATAGTAGTACTTTCCCATTTATTTGGGAATCAGTGGGAAAAAACAAACAAACAAACAAGCTATTTGCTTCACAACAAAACACATGAAAATGAACTGCTGCTCGCACTCAAAGGCAGTTAATTGCATGCACAGTTTAATTTTATTCTTTAAAATTAGACTTAAGTCTCTAGCTAGGCAAAGGAAAGGGAAAAAAAAATTAAAAAAAGAGAAAGATGGCACAGATAGCTAAAGAAATACTACCAGTTCCAATGTAAATATGTTTGCAGTTTGCAAGAGACCTGCCAGTCAAGCAGCTGTGGGAGGTAACAGGGGAGAACGCATGAGAGGAAAAAGTCTTGTGGCAACAGTGGCCAGTTTCATTATGGCCACTGCCAGACTGTGAAACAACTCTGGGGGCTTGAAATCCTATTGCCTATTAAAACTGGGCATGACAGCTCTTTTTTATGCTTCACCAACCAGAGATGGAACTGTGTCCTAGGGGAAATAAGGAAAAATATTTATTACAAGTGTTTAACACCTTTTAGTACAAAACAACCCTAATATGCAGCGCTCAAGGATAATTCATGCCAGCACATGTAAAACCAAGGGGAATCGCTTATCAGCTCAATAATTTGATCAGAGCTTTTAAAGGAAGAGATGATGCTCTAGTCAAAACCCTGCGCCCAGATTTCTCTGAAGTGGAAGTACTTTATATTATATATATATATGTAATTTTTACAATATCGGGGTAACAGGGACAAGGCTCTCCCAATGCACCATCCCAGGGCCTGCACCGCTGCCTGAAGTTCAGGCTGAAGGCTTACCTGCCCCTCCTGCGTGGAACAGTAGCTGGCACATTTAAGAGCGG
>NW_010223596.1:418-52622 GCF_000690775.1 Eurypyga helias | reverse complement strand
TATGATTCTATGATTCTCTTATCAACTAAGGGAGGGAAGCCCTGGTTCTGTTCTTGGATGCACAGTGTAGTACTGTGCAACAGGTGCAGGTGTACTGAAATGGATGGGTTTAGGATGAAAGTTTCAGAGTCAGATTGGCAGTTAATATTTATTACTCACATGTGACCAGAAATATTTTGCATTTAGAAGGTACTATGCTTTTTCAAAAGCTTAAAATAAAAAAAAACCCTTGAGTTTGACATTCTTACAATTATTATTCTGAGTCCATGGTGGCCCCAGAGGGGCCAGAAATGCATGCAGCATGAGTGATAGCTGTAAAAATAGTCACATTACCAGAGAAAATAATTAGGGTGATGGTAAAAAAGGAAAGTTGAAAGCAACTATAATTAGAAAGCGTTTTTTGTCCTAACATCCCTTGAAGAGATATATGAGCCTGTATCCCTGACTTGGAGGTGAAGTTTAAAAGTGTGCTTCATTTTATTTGTTGTTCAGAATATTTGGGATTCTGATGATGCTTTTTGAATGGCAGCCACAGTCAGCATTGCATGAATTTGGAGTGGCTTTGTGTCCGAAAACCTTTATTAAGATGGTTTGTTGCACTTCAAAACCCCACAACCCCCTCTGTAGGCTCTTGCACAAACCTGCTTAGCTATAGGAAGCTTCTTTTAAAGGATTAAGTAATTTGGTGTTCTCTTGACTTTGAAAAGGCCATGAGAGTTAAATGGCAAAATAAATATTTTAGAGTAAAAATGATAACTTTATTGTAGAATTAGGAAAAGGAAGTAAATTGTGGCTAAGAGTAGTTGTCCTACTGTGGACAGGTAGCTACTGGGCCTGAAAACTTTAATGCCTTTTTTTTTTTTTTTTTTTGGTGGAGGAGTGAAAACACAGCAGTGGTTATGAAAGAAAGCATGACGTGTGAAATTATCCCTGTGCAGTAAATAACTGAAAAGGCAAGTTCGCAAGACTTCACTCAGAATTTTATTGGCCTTGATATATTGCTGTCCCAGAAGAAGTTGTGTCTGGTTGGGAAGCTGTGGTGGGACACCTACATGAAGGAGTAACCACTGGTGTGGATACAGTCGATGCACCATTACGATGGGAAGGATAATTCAACCGTGTAGCTGAGGACAATACTGAAGGAGGCTATGGAAAACAAAGGTTGTCATCAAACTGTAACACTAAAAGCCGCTGTAGTAGGAGTTTAAGAGTAGGTGTAGAGCTGAAGGAGTAGGAGTTAAAGTGTTGTGTGCAACTGAATTTCTGCTCACATAATTGTTTCACCTTCACATTCGGTAGTGTAAAGCATTCATCACATCCTAGTCTAAAATACTGCAGAGAGCTTCTGTGCTTTGCTAGGCATTTATGAGAGGTTGTCCTGGAGGCTGAGCAGATTTCAGTGGTGGATGAAGAGGTCCCTGTGTACATTGGCCATGTATCAGCTTAAGTTTGTAAAAAGCTTTGGAATCCTTTGGGGCACAAGGCCATGTAATGTAAGGCCATTATCGTGTTTGCTAAGAAAGCTGGGTTTGCTGCCAAAAATGACAAAATCTCCTTTAAACTTTGAAAAAATATGGCTAGAATCCGCATTAAAATAGTGCAGGAACAAAGTAAAATGGGACTTACCAGTAATTTTAGTGTTGCCTTGGCACTGCCTCTTCCAGTGCAGGCAATGTTGATGCTATTCCTTTTCACCTTCTTCCTTTGGGTTCTCCAAAGTCCATGGCTATAATCATGGGGTGGACTTGGCAGCAGTGTGTAGGACCTGGAATGTGTTTTTCCAGCAGCCGTGTCTGGATTTGTGGCTGACTTCTTTGGCTGACGCCATGGCGAGCTCTGCTGGCAGACAGATCTTGGGGGCTGTTTTGGGTTCACAGGGCTGTCAGTTCACTTTCTGTTCTGCCCTGGATGCTGTTTTCCTTGAGTCACACTTCTTTCTTTTTTTTGGAAGACAGTGTTTGTGGACAAGCTTTCTATTATGAAAACACATGATACGGCAAAAATCTTTCCATATTTCAGTGTTTCTGTAAATGTTTCCCTGTGAACCAAGAGTAAATGCGCTCAGAAAAGTAGCTGCTGTTGTAGACGTGATCATTTCCAAATAAAGCTGCTTGGCTGGAGACCTTCTGTGGCAATTTCTGTTGTTTGTATTGTGACAAATCCTGATTCCCATGACAAAAAATGCCCTGTAGTGCTCTGCTGAAATAAGATCTGCAAAGGTATTTAGGTGACTAACCATTATGTAGGTGCCTCATTTCCACTGACTCATATGAAGTACACTAACTGCTTTTAAGGATGTGGGTTTAAACCTTGCAGACAGCCAGAGCCAGAAGGTCATGTAGGTGATGCCAGCTCGGCAGGATGGATTCTCACTTACAGTCCTGGATTTCCACCTATCCATCCTTTGCTGAGTAATCGCTGTGCTGGAGCTGTAGTAGACTGCAGTGAGTAGCTGCACCAGGGGATGGGATATATCCATTCATAATAAAAAGAAAGACCCTCACTGCATTCTGGTGTGAGCTCTCAGAGTTTTTTTTTCTTTTTCAGAGATTTTGAAACATATTTTCAGTGATCCATGTTCTTTTTTTTTTTTCTTGTGGGTTTTTTTCTCCCTTAGGTCTTTCTTTCTTTCTCCTTTTCTGCCCTCCCACTTTTCCTTCTTTCACTTTTCAGATTGCTTCCTTCAGGGATGGCATGGAAAACACAGAAAGCAGGAAAGTAAGGAAAAAAAAATCTAAAAAGGAGAAATATTTCAATTTGGAAATGCAGCAACTACTTTTTAGAAATGCTTTGAATGGAGAATGTTGGGAGCTGTAATGGTTGATGATAACTGGATTGAGGCAATAATTCTCAACCTATGGTTTTAGGAAAAAAAGGATTTCCCTATCTATGTTAGATACTCTTATAAGCATTTTGCATTTTGATGTCTGTACCAAAGCTGCGAACCTCTACTCTAGGCCATAATGGCATGTCAGAAAAGGTCCTTTACCTCGTACCCTCTTGTGACTTGTGGACCTGGCTTTCCAACAGCAGAGGCACTGGTTTATTCCCAAGCTTTTTTCTCAAACAAGCAAGCTCTTGATGTCAGCTCCTTTCCTGCATTGTTGAGTAGCTAATTGACTATCATTAACGTCAACACCCTGTCCCCTTTTTACAGCTGATCTTGAGTCTAATTATTTCCAAACAGATATATGCATAGAATATGTTTTTTGAGGGGAATTTTCCCTGGAGCCCACCTTTAGTACATTTGTATGTTTTGCACCTTCTAATCCATCTTTAAAACACAGAAGTAAGACTAAGAGGGAATTAGTAAATAGTGATATGGCTTTGTGCAAGAGTAGTGGGAATATCAAGTTCCTCTTTTGCAAATAAATGGGAATTCCAGCTTTTTGACAAGGAACAAACTTTTCTTGTTATAACAGGAAAGCTGAACAGCAAAGAAGTGCAAAATAACATTTTCTGAAGCTGCAGAATTCTGGATTACAACCAAACCTTTATATAATTTATACTGCAATTTATTTAATTTATACTGTAATCCAGTATAAATCTGGATTACTATGAAAAGTCTTGCAAATCTACGATGGATTGTTGAACCTGAACAAGAAGCCGGAAGAGGCATTAATACCAAGTATGAAACTACCATTTTCTGATACAAAACTGTCCTTCTGTTATATAATATTATATAATCTACAGTATAAAGAGATTTATACATTCATTAGGTAGAGATTTGAGAATGACATAGTAGAAGATAATGGTTTTGTGTTAATAATTCTGATTTTGCTTCCCAAACTATTGTTTAGGGACAACTAGGTTTGGTTTGGTTGTATTAAATATAAAGCTCTATGGGCTTTTATTAATTTTAAAAATATGTAACAGAAAATAATTTCAGGAAGTGTTTATGAGTAGAGTATGCATAATGGTAGTTTGCTATCTTTACTACAAAAAAAATATTGTTCACTTTAAAATTTTATACAAGTAAGGTTAAATGATGTAACTGGATAATTCAGTTGAATGAGTCATCACTTGTCTTTCACATTTTGATTTATAAATATCATAAAGGAAAGAATTACCAAACAATAATAGCTGGCAAGCTCTCTTGCCAGCCAGCCCCAGATAGATATCTAATGGTATTTTCAGTGATTTGTCCAGTTTGTTCTCAAAGTTAGTAGGAAAAATGAGACTCCTGCTGCTTTCCTTCAGATACTTATCTCTAGTTAACAAGGCTCATTGTTAAGAATTTTCCCATGTATATTAATTTTCTGTATTTTTAGTTACACCTTCTTGTCCCAGCCTGGTACTGTGCTTTAACCCCAGCCAGCAACTAAGCACCACACAGCCACTTGCTCCCTCCCCCCACCACACCCAGCAGGATGAGGGGAGGAGAATTGGAAGGGTAAAAGTGAGAAAACTCAAAGGTTGAGATAAGAAGTTTAATAACTGAAATATAGTAATAACAGTAACAGTAATAACTATAATGATAATAGTTTTAGTGAAAAATAAAGTAACAGAGAGAGAGAAATAAAACCCAAGAAAGACAAGTGATGCAAATGAAAACAATTAGCAGCAACTGACTGATGCCCGGCCAGTCCCTGGGCAGCAGTCCACTCGGCCAACTTTCCCTTTAAGTTTTATTGCTGAGCATGACGTCATACGGTATGGAATATCCCTTTGGTCAGTTGGGGTCAGCTGTCCCGCATGTCTCCTCCCAGCTTCTTGTGCACTCCCAGCCTACTCACTGGTGGGGAGGAGTGGGGGGCAGAAAAGACCTTGACTCTGTGTTCATTGCTCAGCAGCAATGAAAACATCCCTGTGTTATCAAGACTGTTGCCAGCACAAATCCAAAACACAGCCCCATAACAGCTGCTATGAAGAAAATTAACTCTACCCCAGCCAAAACCAGCACACCTGGTTATTTATTCCCTTCCTTGGTGTTTACACTCTTCAGATACTTGAAGTGGTTAACATATGGCTGTTGGACATTGTGCAGACAATCAAACATCATTCCTTTAATCTCTCCTCATAAATCAGCCCTTCCAGCTGTTCAGTCATTTTAATGGCTTTTTTCACATAGCCATCATTCTGCTGCTCTCTTTCTGGTATTGAAGTACCCAGAATTGTGCAGAAATTCCTGCACATAATCCCCCCCACGGGAGGCTGAGTCATTCACTCTGTGGTACAGTCTCTGTGACCACATACACAGCTAGCTATGAATTCTGATTTTGAGTTGCTGTCTCACATCTGATAATTTGGTGCTTTGTAACACTCCTTTATTCCGGTTAAACTAGAACAACATTTTGGACTGTCTAAAAGCTTGAATTAATAAATTTTACAGTATTTAGAAATTTTAGGCGAGGTGCCATAGTTTAGTGATCACAGATTTGCATAACAACAAACAGCAAATAAGGATTAAATGTAATATTGCAGTGTCAGGAAGAGATGTAAAAGGAATAAGTGTTTTGACATGACACGTCGGAAGGAGATGTAGTATTCCGATGAACTGAAGGATAATTGGTAGTATTACTGAATCAAAAAAATAAGGAAGGATCTTAGACATCACCTAGTCCATTATCCTGCCCAGAGGTAGGATGCAGTATAACTGTGTTGGTCCTGATGAGATTATCTTTCCTGTTATTAAGGATGTCCACCAAAGAGTCTGTAATTCCTACAGGAAGTCTACGCCAGTGTTAGACTCGACTCCTGCTAGAAGGCTTTTCCCATTTTCCAACCTACATAATTTTGATTTTCAGGCTTCTCAGGGGGACTATTGCCTTTCTAGCTACTTTAAATGACAACTTAGATGAAATATGGGACTGGGACCTGGGTGCACCTGTTCCTTGCAGTGAAAAGAAGACATAAATGATGAAAGAAATATGGTTACTGTGTGGCCTGTCATTATTAATCTAGTCCTCTAGTCTCAAAACATTTGAGCAGCCATAATCAGTGCTCTTGAGAATGACTGCCTGGGAGGGAGATGCTGACAAGAAGAAGTACTATTAATTCAACAATAAAGGCTTTATCCATGCCAGAGTCCCAGCTGCTGGTAAAGATGATTGCAGTAGTGCTGTGCTGATTTGCACCAGCTGAAGGTCTGTGATCTATGTTGTCTGATTTTGTTTGAAAAATAGAGAACCGTGGTACAAATTTCACCCCAGCTCCTTGCATATGTAAACAAAGTTCCCTCTGAACTGACTAAACTTCAGTCGTAAAATACTGTCAATTTAAAACTGTCCTAACAGATCAAGATAGCAGGGCAAGATTCAAAGCCTGCGAAACTGCCCCGGAAATACTGTAAGAAGTTATTTCTTTTTAAGTTGTGTTTACAATACTTAATTATTTGGGTGGGGGTCAGGGAGGGGGGCTGTAAGCACATTGCAAATGATTTGTGGTTTTATTGATACTTCAATCCCATAATCTATCTAGTGTCAGGAAATGCGGGGAGACATCATGGAGAAAATGCTACCCAAGCCTAGAAAGTGTTTAGTGGTCTGGGAAATGGTCCAGATTGGATATTCAAAGTAAAATGTAACACATCTTTTGAAAGTCTCTGAACTATTCCAGTTCCCATGTAAGTCTTAGCATTTACTGAAAGTGTAGTACAGACGTAACAGGTCATTCTTATCCAAAGCCAGACTCATTTGATGAATAAGTAAACACACTTTTAGCAGTACTCAATTTCTCTATTTTTAGGTGTGGTTATTGTAGAAATCAGATTTTCAGATAATTATGTGCCATACTTTCTGCCATTTGCTGCTCATAAATAAACTAATTGGAATATCCTCTGTGTGGATGAGCCTGGAAAATTTTTGCCCTGATTAAGTACCCGGGAAACATAAGAAATGCTTCCTACCTCAGACAAGGGTGCCACAGGTAAGAGAACTTCTTTGGAATATGGACCTATTAAGTGGGAATAAGGCCATCAAATGTCAAGAGTGTGCACCAACATCCTCCCCGATGTCCCTTTAAAAAATACAAAGCAAATGCATTAAAATGGTACCTGGTCTCACACCTTCGTAACTCACATAATCACATAACTTTGTAGGGTTTGGTGTACACTACCTTGCTTCAAGCACCTTGGTGGAGGGTCTGAATAATGAACAAGGTCATTCAAGATCTCTGCAGTCACTGGACAGTGATGGACACTGCTGGAAGGCAATACAGGTCTTAAAGTCTAAACTGTAGCGTTGGTAGAAAACAGTTCTTCTTCCTTCCCCAAATCAAACCTGTTTATTTTAATTAGAAAAAACCACCAATAATTTGCCAACCAAACTAAAATACAAACCTTAATGGTATGCTCAAACCACACAGACTGAATCTCTCCCACAACCCTTTCCCAGTCAGTCAACCTCACCACGGGATTCTTTGGAGTAATGGATACTGATGTACAACAGACCTCAAAATCAGTAAAATCAGACTCTGGGGAACAAAGGGAAGAAAGAAAACTTAAGAATCAAGACTTTATCACTTAAAATATCCTGTATCTATTATGATCCTTTCTTACTTAACTTGGGATCCAGTTACGTTAGTCAGGGGTTTTAGAGATGACAATTAGAAGAACTGTAGAGTGGATTGCTTTGTATTACTTAATTTGTTTTAAACTTTCAACTAAGGATGTATGTTTCTATATATCGTGGATTTTATATGTACATATAAAATATATAATTATCTATTATATTTTTAAAATTCTTTTCTCATTTTGGTTCTGCTATCTCGAGTGAAATATGGGAGATAGGAAAAAACCTAAGAGTTAAAGCATCTACTTCTAATAAACTGGGAACTTTTTCAAGGTTAACAGTATCTAGTGGTATGTATCTTACTGAACACTCATGCTCTACTAGTGTTTAACGTACAATACTATGCTTACTCAGTGTCTATTTTACTGAAGTTTTCTGTTCTAAAAGTGATATTTCTTTCCTGTAAATTAATTGCCTAAAATGGGTTTTCTGTGTCTAAGCTAGCCATCTCCATATATATTCATTGGAAAGAAATGGGCACTGCCCTGGGGCAAATGCATCTAGTCCTGTCTTTTCCTAAAACAGAATCACAGAACTGTGCAGATTTGAAGCAAACTTTGGAGCTCTTCTGGTCCAGTTCCCAGCTCAAAGGCAAGCCAGTTGCTCAGGAATTGGTCCAACCTGGTTCTGAAAATCTCCTGGGAAACCCATGCCAGTGTTTGATCACCCTGGTGTTAGAAAGTTTTTTTCCCTTTAATTCAATCAGATTTTCTGATCCCACTGAGCTCCAACTTGCATCTCTTGCATCTTATTTTATTCCTGTGTACCTCTGAGAAGAGTCTTCTCTGTTGCCTCTCACAAAGTAGTTACAGACAGAAATAAGGTGTGTCGTGTATGTCCCCTGCCTTCTCTTCTAAAGGCTGTACAAACCCTGAACATGCAGCCTCTTGTGCATCCTGTGTGTTGTCCTCCTGCCCAGTTTGGTGACCTTCCATTGCACTCACTCCAGCATGTCCATGCTTTTGTGGTACTGAGTAGCCTAAAACTGGGTGCAGTACTCCAGATGCAGTCTCACAAAGGCCAAATAGAGGCAAAGACTTCGCTTGGTATGCAAGCTACACTCTTAACACGGTTCAGTTGGCCCTCTGCTGCAAGGGCACACTGCTGACTTATATTCAGTATGTTGTCCATCAGGATGCCCTGGTCCTTTTCTGCCAAGCTCTTTTCCAGAGGGCTGAGCCCTAGCTTTTATTGCTGTATGAAGATATTCCATTCCAGATGCAGGACTTTGTGTTTGCCTTAGCTGAATCTCATGAGGTTCTGTCAGCCCATTTCTCCAGCCTGTCCAGGTGCCTCTGAACAGCATCCTGTGCTCCTGCATATTGACTGCTCCCCCCGTTTGGTATCACCCATGAAGAGGCTGAGTGTGTCCAGTTACTAGTAAAGTATTGACCTTGCTGAGAACAAGATATGCAACACCTTCTGCTCGTCACTTTTCCATGGAACCGGTCGTCCCATCATAGAAACCCATCAGGTTGGTCAGGCATTATTTGCCCTTGCTAAACCTCAGTCACCTTCTTGCCCTTCATGTGATCAGAAATGGCTTCCCAGAGGATTTGCTTCATAACCTGTCTAGGGGCTGAGGTGAGGCTGACCCGAGTCATCCTGCCTGACCTTCCTGAAGATGGGTGTGATGTTCGCTTTTTTCCAATTATCAGGAACCTCTCCTGTCTGCAGTGACCTTTCAGAGATGATGGCTCTTTTGCAATGATGTCAACCATCTCCCTCGGCACCCTCAGATATCTCTGATCTGCTCCCATGTCCTCAGTATGCTTGAGTCCCTGACCTTGCCTTCCTCTCCTGTGGGTATAGTGTCATTCCCACAGACTCTGCTGGGAGCCTTCAGGGGCTGGAAGGCCTGAGGACACACCTGCCCCATAAAAACTGAGGGGAAAAAAAAGAAATGGAGTACCTCATCCTTTTCCATGCCTGTTGTCACTCAGTCCCTTGCTCCCTTGAGCAGAGCGCCCACATTCTCACTAATCTTCTCCCCATCAGACATACTTCTCTTCAGTAAATATAAAGACAGAGCAAGCTGATTAGCTTAGTCTTCACTAACTTTCAAAAGCCTAGAAAAAAAATGGCATGAATCAAGCGTCAGACTCAGAAAAACCTTTGTTTTGTGACTGCCTGTTGCCGTTACCAACCCGCACTGGGCTGGGTGCAGCCTGGGCCAGTGGCATGTTTGCACTGGTTGATAGCTGCCTTCAGCAGCCCAGCGGGATAGTGCCACCACATTGCACAAGGAGAAAGGGCTTTGATCAGGCATCAGAATCAGGGGTTTCAGGCTTTTTTATTCTTTGTTGCGTTCTGACTTGTACACTGGTTTTAATTACTTGAAGAGTGATTCATGGCAGAGAAACACAGCTCCATGATCAGTGCGGTCACAAGCAGTTACTTGATGATGTGGATCACCAGAAGTCTTCCAGCTCTTTGGAGTTTCCTGCTGGTGTGCAGAGGGACATGGGCTTTGCTTACATGTCATGTACAGCACTTTTGTAGGACCTAGCTTTTGATATGAAGTGGGAATAGGTCAGAAAAAGATGTCAAAGATTACTTTTATCTCATGAGCTAAAATGGGAAGGAAGGTGGTGCAGAAGACACCTGTAAAGTATTTAAAAGCACTTAAGGGAAGAGTCATCTACAAGGAGAAGTCATTCTTCTGCTGTTGTTCTGCAACACTTCTAGGGGCAGTTTTACTCACAGGAGGCACACTGCCAAGGCAGATGTTGCCTCTGTGGGTTCTTCCAGTGCTCAGCGCCTCTTGAATATTGGGCGGTGCTAATGAATGACTGATTTAGCTCAGGTTTTATACATCAAAGTAAAAATCAAACTCGGTGGCTTAACCTGAACAGAGCAAAACAAGGCAGGAAAGAAGCATTTTTTATTCTAAAACTCCAAAAGAGAATGTATATAATATTTAGGGGATGCAATGGGAGGGGTCATAATAATAGAGTGGAATGAGAAGTGGTATTTATGAGAACATAAAAATAAGTTGGTGAGAAAGAAGAAATAGTTTCTCTCATTAATCTCTCTGCCAATGCTGTCCTTCTTACAGTATCTGTTATAATAACTATTCCAGGAGATATTTGCCTGCCAGGAGAAAGATGTTTCCATGGAGCATGAAACACGCTGAGGGGCTGTGCAGCTCCCACTGAGGGCAAGGGACGGATTCCAGGTGACTTTAATGCCTTTTCAATCCAGGTCTAAAGCCTACCGTTAGCCTAAGACTACAGTTAAATAAGACCTTCCTGTGCTTGAAGGCCCAGGTCCGCTATAGCAGGCAGTGCCAGATTAGCAAGGCAGAAATGACTTTATAGATCTTTAGGCTGCTGTAAAACTATTATAAATTAATCTTGGCTACCTTGGAGCTCAGAGTTCATCTGGTAACAAGGGACGAATGCAGTATTGATACTGCACCCCCTAGCTGGAGAAGGGAAGGTGGCATACAGCCACTTTTGCCGCTTTGAATTACCCAGTATTTCCCCTCTATAGAGAACCGTCAGGAGAGCAAGACTGCTGGGTCTCTGGCTCTTTTGCACTGCTGAAGTGGCAAGAAGCAGCTGGAGCAGACTTGACAATGTAGCTGTACAGCTCATTTCATTTAGCATGCTAATTTTTTTCCTGTTTCTGAGCTGTAATGGCAACTGGCAAAACTTTTGATTGGCTTTAATTACAATTAGTTAAAAAATAACTAAGCACTCATCATGCATTAATTACCAACAGATTTTTGAAGACACTTATGGACATGGAATAATTACATAGATATGTATCTATTATAAAATGGATAATCCTCAATAAGTTTATTTCTTGCAATCAGTCTGTAATTATTTTACACTAACTATATTTAGATTTGGTAGCATAAATCATAAAATACCAAATTATTATTTAAAACAATATTTTAAAAGTGTAAGCTATGTAAGTTAATCATACAGAAATATGTCTTCAATAATCAACTGGTATTTAAAAAAATGCAATTAGAATCTTATTAAATCTAAATTAAAAGCTTACATAACAAACAATTTAAAATAGTTATTGAAACCTAAGAATTCACACTCTTCAGTGTTTGGTCCTATTACAATACACACTTAAGAATTTGATAATTTTTTCCAGGTGAACAAAAGCAAAAAGGGTTTAAATTTGTAGCTAGTTTCGGATTTTAAAGTAAACAGGCTATTTAAATGGAAGGACGTGGTTTGCCCTATTGTAACCATATGGGAACATTTAATTTTAAATACATCGTAAAAATAAGGCAGATTAACATTTTTAAGCAACTTTGTACCATTTGAAGGGAGATTTTATTTTCATTTCAGACACTGAACTTTTGTTTTTTCCAACATGCAGATTACGGGTCAATGATAGGCACAGGGAAGCAAAAGCAAGGATGAGGTGGGCAGGCATTCGTTTTCACAAGAGGAATTAAAATGAAAAAATCTGTAGAGAACACAGGGTATGAAAGCATAAAGTGTAACAAGTGTGCTCAGTCACTGAAGTGATGCTGAGCTTGATGCAACTGGTTAAGCCTAAAGCCATGGTTTGCTCTCCTTTCTAATGGAAGGGCAAAAATCCCAGCTCTTAGTTGTGCTAAGCCAGTTTTTGGTCAGTACTTCTAAACTGGGCTATTATGAGGTTCTCTTACCATGCCACATAATGTTTATACATTGAAAATCTATGCTTGGCATTTCTTCTATCGTATCCACAGGGCAAAAGCAGAACTAGACACAGAAGCAGAGAGAGACTCCTGCAGAGAAAGCAGCAATAAAGGGCAGCTCATGAATTATTTCTGAGATTGCATAGAGGTGTTTAATGTATGATCTGTAGTCACAGGCTGTGTCTTTTCAGCTCAGTTGACAGTCCCATACTGATATCTATCAGGGTAACATAATAGCTATATGACACTCATGATTTTACTGACTTTCAGTCACTGTAAGTATTTTTCAAGATTTCTGGGAAATTTTGCCATCTTTACTATATATTGCATGAGCACAGAAGTCTCTCAAATGTCCATTGTTCTCTGAGGATTGCCTTTGGGAACTCAAGGGGTGCTTACTTGCTTTTTTGTGGAAGGAAGATAATTAACTTAATGGAAGAGAAACAGGCTCACTGGAGCAGGGTATCCTTAGAGCAGTTCCACCATTTTGGGGTGCATTTTCCAAAACATAAATTTTCTTCTCAGCTGCAGGATCCGGTCATTCACCTACTTACTCCTGGTGGAACAGGGAAGTGACTGGAACATGGTTTTCTTTCTCTAGAAGGCTGTCATAGCAAAACAGCTTGGGATGGTAGCCTATCATCATCTCTCTGACTTGTCTATCTCACTGGATGTCCAAGGAGGAAGGGTGGTCTAGCAGCAATAAAAGGAAGGCATTATAGACAAACACAGGATGGGTCATCTGACCTTTCATATCCATCATGTAACAGCATATCCTTCACACCTCTCTATGTTAGCCTACGTGTAAATATATGTGGCTTATCTGTCAGTTGTCTCAGGGAGTTATTTTTTGGTTTAGCTGTAGTAAAGGCACTAAGCTATTAAAGCATATGGGAAGCAGCAAGTAGAAATGCCTAGAAAGAGCAGGGTGTCCATAATGTGGGAATTCATGGTCATGCTAGGAAAGGGTGTAGGCTGTCTAAGAGTGTCTGCCTGGCAGATGTATAGGCTGTGTTCTGTGAAAGGCACCTCTTGGTAGTTTGAAATACTGCCATACCCACAAGGGCTTGTATGCAGAACTCACTGGAAAGACACCCTGAAGGTCTGAACCAAAGGGCTCCTCCTTTGCTGGGGGAACACTTGCTTTCCTCTGTGGTCCCATTGAAGTGTACTGTAGAAACTGCTGATGTGAGTTAAGTATTTATTAGCATAGAAAAGGCTTGTGTAACATAGTCCCCAGTGCTTTTCATTGCCTGTTCAGCTGCTGCAATGGATAAGCTTGATATTTAAATCTTTCTTTTGTCTAAATAGGGGAATACTGCTTTCTGCTTTACAGAGGACTTGCTTTCTAAGAAAGGATTTGTAAAAAGTAGCTTTCAGTCTTCCTGCTGGCCTCAGAAGGCTGTTACAGCTACTAAATACAGATGTCCCAAGTAAAATATCCACCTGCCTAGAAACAGCTGATTAGGTTTAGGGACCCATTTCATCCTACCTTCTACATTTCTGATCCTTTGATATATGCTCCAGATAAAGACCTAAAACTCTTACTGTTGTGCTCCTGTGGAGGTCAGGAAAGAGTCCTGCTGGCTCTATTGTTCATGAGGTGAGATGAATGCTGTTCTTACTCCCCAACCTGTGGAAACTCAAAGCCCAGAATATTTGATTAAGTCATTCCTATGACAGTGCAGTTGGGCAGCCCTTGAAGATTCTGTTTAAGGACCTCTGAAACTAATTTACTGTCCTTCTTTTCCAGCTGTTCATCAACTTCATTGGCTACAAAGGAGTCTAGACAACCAGCTTAGTCAGAGTTGTCTCCTCTGTTTAATGCTGGGTAGGTGACATCCCACTGCAGGACCCTATTGCTCCTCAAAATCTCAACCCGAGTATGCCTCATGTTTAGCTCTATTTGTTCCCTTTTCCCCGCTGCCCACTCTGCTGGGTGGTGGTAGACGTCTTAGCCTGCATGATAGCTCCTTCCTAGCTGGAAATAGCTCTTCCCTCCCTGAAAGCCTCCTCTTGCTTTCTCTCTAATGGATTAGCCACAAAATATGGGTGTATGAAAAACCAGAGCCCAAACACTACAGCCAGGAAAATGGTGGACCTGGTGGGAAGGTTTTTGCTGATTGTCATACTGGAATGTTTTGTGCCAGGAGTCCTAGCAGAAAGTTCAAATATGTATTCTTAAGATGACGAAGTTCACCACCTTACGTTTTTTTTTGGGGGTGGGTGTGTGTGTGTGTATATATATATATACTATATCTATAGGATCTGTAACCCAAAACAATGACCAGAACTGAAAAAGTGGTGAGAGGAAAAGTATATATAGTTCACTATCATTATGATACTGAAAGATTTTAATTTCAGATATATGGGTGAGGCAAATGCATGTTACATATAAGGAACATAAAAATTCTAGTGCTGCTTTATAGAAGAAAATATGTGTTTATATATTTCTCAGCCTCACTTTCAGTTTATAAACACATTGTGTTTATAAGGAATTAACAAAATTCTCCTGTTTGCTCTTTCTCATCATCTTGCTGGCACAGACAACAGGTGAACATGAGCTACTTTCTTAGTTTTTGTGAGCTTCTGCTTTGTGGAGTCTTGTTTATAAACTGTAATGTGAGAGGGATGTGAGAGAATGGGTCAGTCATTTCCATCTCTCCTCAGTTATCCCTCCACCCAGCATGACAAAGGCTATCTAATGTCAGAACCACCCAGCATGACAAAGGCTATCTAATGTCAGAACTTCTGAATTTATTCAGGGATTGTTCAGAGGCTAAACAGAAATTCCTTTACTGGCTGAATTATTAATCATGTTCATTTATGTGTTTAAAGAATGATGAAATTAAAAGTGCGAAAAGTATGAAAACAGTGACATTTTTTGCATATTTTTCCAACTGTAGGTTTGATTTCTAAGTGTATATTTGTACTCCATCTCCAGAATTTCCTGTGGTTTGAAATTCTTTTGCGGACATGAAAACAGTTGTGATTTGAAAAGCAGAACAGTGTTGAAACTGGTAATACATAAAGCAGTTGAACTTATTAATATGGCTCAGAAACAGGATAGTAGTAAAAGGTGCCATTTCCTATGTGTAAGTGGAAAACCTATGAAATGGAGGGCTGGGAATCTCTCGTGATTGCATTGACAGACCCTGCAAATAGCAGGATCCATTTATAGAAACCAACTCGAAGGACCTATATATCCAGTGTCAGTCCCACCAGAGACTCTATGTGAAGTTTGTTTGTGGAAGGGACTGCGATAGATGTAATGAAGTAGCTAAACGCTCCTTTAGAAGCTGTCTGTCTCTTTGGGAGCCTGTTGTTATGTCTCTGCTACCAGGCACAAGACAGGAAGTGTGAAAGCCTTGCCATCCCACTTCACCTTGCACTGAATCCTGTTAGCATTGGCTTCTTATCAGAATTGTAGTAAGACTCTACTCAGTGTTAAGTATTTTCAATAACCCATCATGCAGTAGGATGCTGCAGGACTGCCGTGTAAGGCATTCAGCTCCCTCCTCTCCCCCCACATGAATTGCACTGGTTGAACACTGCTCTGCATGACAGTGCATTTCTGGCCAAACGCGTCTTCATGTACGTTTTCTTGCCAAGCAGCATTGTCCCCTTTCTTCATTGGAAGCATATTTGTTTCTTTACATTGTTAAATAAAAGGGTGTATTCCAGAGCCCCTCACTTCTTTCTGAAGACATCACATCCCCTCTGCTGAAGGGAAACGTTGTTGTGGGAGCCACTTGTTAAAATATTAGCACCATCTCCCTGCCTGGGCCACCCACGGAGTCTGGCTGCGTGGAGGTGTTCCCGTCACCACGTGCTGCATTGTCAGCTATACTGCGCTGTGCTCCCTGCCCCTTCCCAGCTCAGCACGCGATCTGGGACCCGCGTTGATGGCACTGACCCATTCACTGCACTCCTCCCTTCTCCTCTTCAGGAACAAGATGGCTTTTATTTCAAAGTGTTAATATACATGATAGCTGAGCGTTCCTGCTCATACATGGCTGCTCTGTGCAAGCTGCAGATAGATGTTTCGGAAGTGTTGGAACAGCTCAGGAGAAGGCTAGGTTGAAGCTAGCCCTTAAATAAGTGTATGGAAAGCGAAGGTAGAAAATCTCTTTTCTCTCTACATAACGTCTGTAAATCAATATGCAGCTGTGGCATATTGAAGAAGCATTTATTTCAGCATTGTGACCTTTAAAGGGCCATAGAGGGCAGAAGAAGGGATACTCCCTTGCTTTTTAGTAAACCACTCCTAGAAGTAAGGGTCCATATTACCTTGAAGATGGAAACAATAGGCAGGTGGAAGGCACCCTGCAACAACTTGATGTTTTCTCCGACTGCTGCTAAGTGTCTTACCCCTTGGAAATCTGTGTTCTCTGCTGCAGCCAAAGGGGAGGCTGGGCTGGAGGCAGCTGTGGCCATAGAAGGATGAAGGTGTCACAATTTGGAGATCTTCCAGGAAGAGCTGCCTCTTCTGCATTTGGGTCATGGTGCACAGTCACTTAACACTGATCTTTCTGGGCTTTGATTTAGTAGGGAACAGGTATTCTCTGGGTGTCCTTGTCTGCTTGGGGCCTACATAGACACACCTGAACTGAGTTGGTAAAGGAGCAGCAGAAGCTCCTCCTGCTTTCCTCTCTCTAAGGGCACATGGAAGAGCTGGAAGATGGTGGCAGAGCTGTTTGGAAAATGGAGTTTCAACTCAATGAAAAGAGTTAGAGCATTTTGATGTTATTGTCATCTGGAATTAGAGTACAAGGACAAAATATTAAAAAGTGTCAAGGAAAGAAATTTTTCTTGGAAAAATATGATGTGGAGGAAAAAGCTTTTAGACATTTATGGTCAGAATGAAGCATTTCAGTATTGTGAAAGGAAACAGTAAATTGAAATGTCAACTTACAACTGAAACCATTTGTTTCAAACCATATATTCCAACAAAAAGTGTTTTGTAAGGGTGAATCAAAACTAAAAATGTTCTTGAGACATAAACATTTTCTAAATTCAAAGGAAATCAGATTTTCTGAAAAAATATTATCTGGAAATCACTCAGCTACCTCTAGGTCCTGAATTGCATAGGGCCAGAGTTACAAGCTCAGCAAATGGCCCCTGCTCTGCACATTAGCCTGAGCGTTCATAAGGTAAACTGCTGGGTTTGACCTTCCTTGTCCCTGTCCAGAGACCAGCGTTCCTTCCTTCTCCTCTGAGCAGAGGGATATGTGTGTCTGCTTCCTGCCCATGTTCTGGCAAATCCTGCTGGGTTCGCCAAGTAGTTTTAATAGTAAGTTTCTTTCCAACCTGGATCATTCCGACCAACTAGATCTTGGGGTGACTACATGTACTATTATGCTCTGAGACATTAAGCTTTGAGGAAAAGCAATGGACAGAGGGAAGGCAGAGTAAAACTGGACTGCAGGTTTGGTCCCTCTCAGTATAACCAAATGTGTTTATCAGGTAGAAGTCTTGAGTTTAGCTCATAGGATTATGCCTTCTTCTCATGCAGCTTTTTCTTGCTGCTATTCTTTGTATATCTATCTGGTATTACTTAGAAACCCTTCGCACATCTTTTCCTTCTACATGTGGGCTTACACAAATATGAAGACTCCCATTGTATTCTCAACCCTGTTGGAGTCAATCATGTTCAAATCTGTTGAAGTTAAGGGATTTAAACTGATATAAAGCTGGTTTGAAGACTGAATCAAGCTCAAAGCTTAGTACTATGAAAATCTAGCATAAAGAAGCATAAATCACTGACACTGAAAGCAAATGCATGTTTTCAATAGTAAAGGAGAAATGTTGCAAAGGCACACAGATATGAAGTCCTAATTAAGCTGTTAAATTGGCAAGGAAAATGTGTTGATTTGTTCCTCATAGGGGAGTTAGGTTGCATGGTCTCCATCAATTAAAATACACAGAGTTAAAACTAATAGATAAATAAAGAAAATATCAGTGCCATAACTATTTTGTTTATTATGCCAGTCCCCCCAAAACGGGTTATTCCATGATTATTACTGTTTGTTTACCTTCTGCATTATATTCTGTTTAATGAAAATTGGCTGACCAGGCTTATTTCCTGAATTAAATGCGTAAGTACACGGGACACAAGTTTGGGACAATACATGCATTGATACAAAATGTTTAAAATAATATCTTCTGCCTGCAGTGTCCACTTTTCATCCTAAATATGCTTGATGATGTTGTTCTGTTACAGGGGTGTCTGTTTTTCTGCATCTTTGGTGCGCTCCGCAGAATTTGTAGCCCAATGTTTGATGGATATCAGAGGATACACAGCTTAAATCATACCATCCTTCTTTGTGTTTGGAGGTGTTTCATTTTAAGTTCGGATTCATTTTCCTGTCTTCCTTTTCTCGCTCTCTGTTACTGTCCATCTTTGTTTCTTTCCTGCCCCTTTGTCCTATTTTCTTCTGATGCTCTGTGGGTGTTCTATTTATGCAAAATTTAACCTTAAAACCTCTGGGGTTTTCCCCAACCTGGTTTTGTACAGTGGAGGCAAAACTGGAAGATTTAGATCTGTAGTTTTAGGTGTGTGTCTGAGCTGGATAAAATTTTTCTTAGTTTTCTTGTTAAAAAAATTAGTTGGGTTTTCTTTAGACTGCCTCATACTTCTCACAGCAAATGCTTGCTGTTGGGACATAGGGAAGGCTGGTGGTTTTGAACCACTGACTAAAACCAGAGGGCAGATATTTTTATGTTGCTGTGATGTCCCCAGCCAGGAAACCTTTCTAGCTAGGGTTTCTCCCTGGGCAGCTTGTTGCAGCCTGGGGAAAGGCAACAGCTGGGGAGAGTCAACCATGAGGAGGTCAGTGCCTTCTTTATCAGGATGCCACTGTGTTCGGGTGTAAATATTGTCATCTACTGCCTTCAGAAGGTCTTTAAACCTCATGTCCTGATGAGGCAAAGGACTCCTGGTAATAATTCTGTTTTCCATTACGGATCGAGGAGGGACTTTGCTTGTACATGTCATTGCTTGAACTTTTGAAGAGGGAAGTTGGTTATTTACTGGTGTGGATGGCAGTGTCTCATGAAAATGTTGTTTCCTGGCTTCAATGAAGTCTTCAAAATCATAATGATTCTCCTGAAAGTCCAGAACTGGCTGACATGTGGGCTCACAAGGTGTACCTTTTTTTGATGACTTAGGAGGTGCAAGGGGGACCAACTCTCTCCCTGTAAACTTGGAAACTAAATAGAATATAGAAAAAGTCAGATTAGCTTGTGCTGGAATGGTATTTTCAAGAAAAATAACATGTTAATATAAAACCAGCTTCATCCCATAATAAAGAAGTCAGTACTTGTAAAGGCATAAATAAAAGTAGATCCTGACATAGAATGAAACTTTGCATTAAGAGTTTAAAGCAAATGGTGATCTGGAGGTAGGCAATTGGCAATTTTTGGGTTGGGTGAACAGTTTTAAATGAGCATCTCAGCATAAAGTTGCCTGGATTAATTTTAGTGACTGTTGTTCATTTATGCATCTGGGGCTATTTGTCACATTAATAAGCAGAAACAAGTCTAAATTCAGGTCTGGACTTTGATTATCTGGTACTGTGCATCTTCTATATTTTTTAAGACTATGGAAAGTGAGGAGATGGCTGAAGTTGTGACACATGCATCATGTTTGCCTTCATCCTGGGGAATGTCAACAACCTCCTTTTCTTACTCAGAAATACCTATCGTTGGAAGTGCCTTAGCAGTACTGGTACCATCCCAGGGTGCCTGATATTGGAACTAGCCTGCGCAATGACCCAAACAGTAATTTGTAATCAGTTCCTGCAGGGTATAAACTGGATCAGGGGTTCAGCTGCTATTGTTTTACCCGATCAACATTAGATCAATCACCAACCTTGAGGCTGGTAAACAATTCCTCAAAATACTTGTGATTTTAAAACAAAGTGGAAAGATATTTCTATAACATTTTCAGGATTCCTGTTCCTTTTTTTTTTCCCCCCCCCCAGACAGATACCCTAGTACCCTTTCAGATTAAGATGCCAAGACTGTATTTCAGAACAGTACCTTCTGGCAAGTTTTCTTGGTTTTCCAGTGTAATTGCAATCTCATTTGCTTGGCTAGCATCTGTCACTGCCAGGGTTAGTACAGATGGGAATGCCTTATTGCCGTAATTTCTGAGGTTTTCCAGAGTATCCATTTCATCCTTCTGGGAAATCTGTATTTCTGACGCATTATTCAAATGTTTATCAGGATTGTTATTGTGTTCTTCAATTTCATTTTCCCTCTGCAAAATTATCAGACACCGTTCAATTAGTATGGAACACGAAAGCACCTTGATCTTTAAAGAGTATACAGTATAACGTGGGCAATGGGAAATCTTGTTTTCAGACAAGCCTTAGTCCCACACACCAACTTTTCATCTCAGCAGACCCCATGCCAGAGGTTATTCCTGAAACCCAGCTGCCCATGGGCTGGCAGACCCAGCCTCTTTCCACACAGGCTATAGGGAGCAGGTTTTCATGAAAACCAACTGGATACTAGAACACCATCTTTGGAGAGCCTGTAGCACTTCCTTCGGGGTTTATAGCTCAGAGTCTGGTAGGAGATATCTAAGGGAGACCAGGGTACCACTGAGCTCATGCAGCAAAGCAAAAACTTCGCAGGCTGCTATGAGCCATCCCCCCATCCCCAAGGGAGATTATTGTGGGACCGTTGCTGCCTGCTGTGAGGAGAGGCAGTCAGCACAGGGCTAGTCCATTCTTGGGAAGGTTTTGCAGTGGATAAGACTTCCATGGATCTGTGGTAACAGGGCTGAGCATTCTGACACGAGCATGGGCTCCAGGACTCCCTCCTGCTGCAGTACCTTGACCCTTACTCCTACATGCATCCTACATGCACCCTACATGCACGTGAGGGTGAGTTCTCATATGTAGGACACCTGTCTATCCCATGATCCAAGTTTTCAGAGTCCTCACTGTGGTAGCCTCATGCACGCTGATTTTCAGGTATCACAACCTTGTGAAAATGCAAGGGCTGAAGGGTGAAATAAATCCCCTTGTGTAATACTAAGTCCTGTGTGCTGCTTCTGCCAAAGCCCATCTTATATCAGGACTGGCATTTTTTTTTGAAATTTCTGAAATGTATTGATGACCCATCTGGATATTCCAGTTCAATACCAAAGTTTTTGCATGTCCTCTACATTGTCTTTCACAGACTCACTTTGTCATTATGCAGCTGCTACTTCAAGGGTTATCTGTAGTGAGTTTGGATCTTCCATCCCTGCATAATACAAACTTCTTGCTTCCAGAATCAGAGAAGTCATTTGGTTTATTATGATATATTTATCTTTCATAGTTTTCTTCTATTCTTTGCATTGCAAAATATTCCCCTTGTGAAAAATATGCTTCTGATCTAACATGCCATTATAAAAAGTGGGCATAATTTGTGGAGAAAAGGCACTTTGGGAAGCTTGCATGCATTTTGTGAGTTAGCAAAAATGTTTGGAAAAATTTGAAGGGCCCCGAACCTCAAACCTGTGGGGTTACTCCATCCCTCCTACATATTTGCAGCACCCAAACACAATTAAGGGAATTATTTTTAAAGTATTTTTAAAAAGAAACACAATATGTTTAAGTTGACAACATACTGCTAAAGCCACACCAGATCAATTGGGAATTTGAGATGTCATAAGCATTTTAGACTATGCAATCAAATAGTCTCCCAGGATTTTACACACTGCTAGTTAAGAAAACAAATTTTCATCTTACATTTTGCAAGCTGTCACCTTATATACAGTATATCAGAAAACTTGCCATGACTGGTTTTATTGCCAGACCTCTTAAGAGCTAATTGGTTAAGCACCTGGGCAGGAAGCTTTTTGGCAGAAATGCTATTTTCTGCAAGGACTAGCTATAAAGTTCTGGATGGCAAATTGTAATCATTAAGGCTCCTTCTTCTACTACAGAACACATAAAATGTAAATACATTGCTTGGAGAAATTACGATGCATAAAAGGACAGGCTGTGTTTTAAGTTTATCCAATGACTTATGGCTCAAATTTGAACATGGAAAGGATCTTAGGCTTTTTTCAGGGTCAAGCTTTCAGCAGACTTCTCTAATTGCACCCAGAAAAATGAGAATCACATCTGTTTGCATCCACCAAAACTATTATTTGCATGTACCCATGTTAACTTGTGTATACAAGGAGGAGTTGCAAATACAATGACCTGCACTGTTTTTTCAAACACAGGGGGTTTTGTACATGAAAAATAATTTCCCCAGACTTTTTTGCAGTTGCAGATTAGAAGTTCTGCTGAAAATTTGTCCCCAGGAAATTGTATGTTTCTTCGGTATTGTGTGAAAAATCGTAGCCTGCTGCCTGGAATGAGTTGAATGCAGTGGTTTGTGCCTATGTGTTTGAATTCCAAACAATGTTTTGGGCTGATTTTGTTGGTGGAATTTTTTATTGCGTATTATTCATAAGCATCATGAATGCAAATACTTTTTCGTTTGTGTTGATATTTGATCTTTTTGGACAGAATTTTCTGAAGAGCCAGATGCCAACTTTCTCTACAATTTACTAAGGGGAGGGGAGGTTTTTAATTTGCTCAAAAACACTGGAGTATTTTTTTACCATAGATTTTTCTCCTTTATAAATATTAGCTGTCTGTAAATATCTCTTTTTCACAGGCAGACAAGAATACGCAGTATCTTTTATGGTCTTAAGCAGAAATAATGTAAACGAGTGGCATTTTGTTTTCAGGGAATTTCGTTTTTCCTGTGACAGTTAGCTTTTACTTCTTTGCTTCACTCATTTAGATTTAAATTTGCACTCATTTCAATGCAAATGCTAAATTTTGTGCTTCAAATTTAAGTACACAAGTTGTCTTGTTGAGCTCAGTGAAACTATTCATGTACTTAAAGTTAAAGCAGATGCATACATTTGCAAGATCTGGAGAGCTGAAAGGATATTATGTGATTTAATGACGGATCACACAGTGCTAGCAATAAATAGCAAATAGTTGGCATTATACAGAACAGAAGGAACATCTATCTATGCATTTTGAAATATCCTTGGCATAATTTGTAATACAAATATCAAATACCCATGCTGTTTTAATTAAGCTCCAGTAACATTATCAGGGTCTCAACAAGAAGATGAAGAAAAGTGGGAAATTTCCCCCTCACACTCTGTTAACAATCTTTACGCTTCTACCTCAGTTTCAACTCTCTGTGGCCGGGTGGTCGGAGAACTGCATCATGGCCTGCCAGAGAGGTGGTTGAATGTGGCCTCTTTTAGACCAAAGCAGAGAATCCTCCCCTCAAGATAAAGCCCTGCCAGCTGCCTCCTCCGAGAGCCACGCCAGCGCAGCGTGGGCTAGGCTCCAGAGGAGCTGGGGGCTGCTCTTGGCTCTGCCTCTGCCCAAAAACGTCATGCCACCCTTGTGGGGCTCCGCCTTGGGATCCAAGAGATGCATTCTTTTCTTTTCCCTATATACTTTGCATACGCTTAGGGCTAAGTTTTGCCATTGTGTAAGCCTGTGCATAAAGTAGCTTTTGCTGAAGATCAGGCCAGAGGATACTGGAAAAATATGAGCACTGATTAAGAACGCCCAACTTGATGTCTTAGCCTGGCTTCCCCTCTCCCTTCTCTCTTTTTTTCTGAAACTCCAGCCTTTCTGGGCAATAGGAATATTCTTGAACATTGGAGAAACTTAGATAAGGTGGTAGCATTGATCATCATGATTTAAAAGAGTTCCTGGGGAAGGAATGATTGCACAGGTCAATTGTGTATAAGGGTTGAATAAGAAGCAGCTGATAGGTGATCATTATCAACTACAAATATTTGCTGAGCCTAACTACTAGCAAGGGAAAAAAATTAATTTTCATAATACAGAAGAATGTAAGAGGGAGTGGATGGACAGCATTAAGAAAGAGATGATGCAGAGTGGCTATCTTGGAAAAAAACTTGAGTTTTACGAACACCTTTTGATAACAGAATAATCTCTAAATAGTACTAGTAGCAGGGCTCTCAGTTGATGAGTTTAAAGGTAGCATTTACAAACCCTGTGCTAATAAGAGGAAACAATCAACAACAGGGAAATTTCCTAATTTCTGCCTTAGTAACAGATATTAGAAGGTATTATTTATAACAGAACTCTACTTGCCAAATTTAGGCATCTAGTTTGTGCCTATATTTCAGGTTCTCAGCAAAGCTGTCCTCCTAAAAGTGAGTTATTTCCCTGGAAAGCGATCAAAGAGAGATTCTGTCTGCCTAAACGCAAATTTAAGAAACCCCCACACTGAACATGTGAAGATTGGCAGATCAGCCTTGTTTTGTGGTGCGGAAGAAACAACAGCATACCTGGTTGCTACGTGGAAAGGGACATGGGGAGGGTGTAGAAATGGGAGGTTGTGATATGACACAAACGAACAGACCCCAGTGTGTGTTCCCAGTTTACATGCTACACAAGTCCTTGCTAGGTTTAATTCAGCAAGGGAAGTGCACAGTCCTGCCCCTGGGGAGGAACAACCCCAGGCACCAGGACAGGCTGGGGCTGCCCAGCTGGAGACCAGCTTGGTAGGAAAGGACCTGGGGGTCCTGGTGGACACCAAGCTGACCACAAGCCGGCAATGTGCCCCTGCTGCATAGAAGGCAAATGGTATCCTGGGCTGTATGAGGAGGAACGTTGCCAACATGCCGAGGGAGGTCATGCTGCTCCTCTACTCAGCTCTGGTAATGCCACACCTGGAGTACTGCATCCAGGTCTGGGCTCCTCAGTACAAGACAGACATGGGCATACTGGGGAGAGTTCGGTGAAGGGCCACAAGGACAATTAAGGGACTGGAGCATCGTCCTGTGAGGACTGAGAAAGGTTGGACTGTTCAGCCTGGAGAAGAGAAGACTCAAGGGAATCTCCTCAATATATACCAATACCTGAAAAGAGGATGTAAAGATGGAGATAGGCTCTTTTCAGTGGTCTCCAGTGACAGGCCAGAGTCAATAGGCACAAACTGAAACAGAGGAGGATCCCTCTGAACATCAGGAAGCTCCTTATCACTGTGAGGGTGACCGAGCACTGGCATAGGCTGCCCAGGGAGGCTGTGGGGTCTCCATCCTTGGAGATATTCAAGTGCCATCTGAACATGGTCCTGGGCGACCAGCTCTACATGACTCTGCTTGAGCAGGGGGTTGGATCAGATGACCTCCAGAGGTCCCTGACAACCTCAGCCAGTCTGTGACACTGTGAAAGTCACCACTGTTTTGAGTTGGTAGCTGGTTAGGTTATTTTGGGTCAGTACCAGTCTAGCTTTAAACCTTTGACTGGAAAAATGTCAACACAGAGAAAGAAAATGTCAGTCATTCCTCTGCTAAACCTCCCTTTTTGCCTCGGTCTACCAAGCCCTCCAACCTGCCTGAGAAATATATATATATACCAGGACTTCAAAACAATAATCTATAGTCCTTACAATCAGAGCCATTTTTTGGGTCTGTGTTTGAATTCAGCTTGACTCTCTGCCTTAACAGGGCATTTTGGATGCCAGGAGTGGCAGGAAGCACCACAGCCCTTTAATCACCTTGTAACTTACTTTATGCATATGATCGCTTCCCTCTTCCACCTGAGTAGGATGCTGAAAGAGGTCATAGAGAACGTGAAACGCTACCACTTGCCTGGAAGGCTCATTCTCTAGAGGCTGTAAATCAGCTTGATAACCAGACATTCAAGAAAGCTGGTCAATAGCCTTCACAATACAACTGTTCTTGAGTGACTTACGATTTAGCAGATCCAATTTAAAATTATAATATGAAAAAAATCCCATATGTGAAGGAAAGCCTCCTCCCCCTAAGCATGCACACACACACACACTCCCCAACTCATATTTTTGAGTTATGGCTCTGCCTGCAAACACTGCACAGGCTGTTGTGACCTTGGGGCTGTGTGCTGGGATGGAGATCTGGATCTGCTCAAGCTCATCTGAATAATTTCTAGAGGAGTCAACTGGACCTTCTCAAAATACAGCTTCTCCGGGGTGAAGGTTTTGAATGGGAGGCTAATCGCTGATGTGTGTTGTTTTGTAGCTGAAACTTTTCCCATTGCACTTGTGTGTTAGAAGCTGGAATTTGGCTTCCTGTCTGCCCAGTTTCTGCCTGAAGCAAAATTTTTATGACTGAGCTGTGAACCCCTTAGTGGAGACGGTTGTAAAAGAAAAGCTTACAACCTTTTTAACTAATTGTGGCCTTACCAGAGATTTTCTGAATTTATTTTAAAAATTTTTGTCCCCTCTGATCTCACTCCATGTCCCTGAATGAGTCGAATGTGGAGTGTGAGCATAAGATACAGTGGTAAAAACACACACAAAAAAAGATGCTGGGAAAAGATTTTACAACTTTCACAGCTTCCTGCTCACCTTCCCGGACTTTGGATCAGGCCCTCGCAGACCAGTCAGAAAGGCAAAGGATGGTGAGGTCATTGAGATGCTAATGCTCCTTTTCCCGATAGAAAAATATCTTTTTGTGTAAAGAAAAATAATGCTCAATCCCATTATGACCAGCAGCCCATTTTTAAAATTCATTAGTCATTAAAAAAAAAGATATGTTCATATCTGGGAAAAAAAATCTCCTAAAATAATCACCTCCAAGAGTGCCAGAATGTAGGTTTCCTAAGACTGCACCCAGATCTGCAATTTCGTTACTATTTTTGGTTAATTTTCTCTCCATTCCATGCACAACCACCTTTTTCACACGTGCTGTGTGGCTGTCATAATGTTCCTCATAAGAATCCAGGTAGCACTTCATGCTTACAATATCTTACCTGGGCTCTTTTGCGGTCTTTCTGGTACCTGAGCAGTTTCTTCAGCAATAAGCAATAAGAAGCCATGGCAGGAGAGGGTCTGTTATTTATTAAAATGCTAATAACTTCTGAAAGACTGAACTCCATCATCTCTGTCATGTAGTTTAAAACAACAGGATTCACGTCACTGGGGCAAAGTCTGAAATATTAGGAAAAAGTATTTAAACACCAATGATGCATTCAGGTACAATGTTGGGATTTATGGTAAGTGGACAACACACTTTTTGTGATGTAGCTGGAGCAGGCTAAGTTGATTGTACAGGCAAATTATAACACACGGTTGTGCTCTGTCTGGCTACGCTAACTTGACTGCTGGGCTGAGGCTCTGTTACTGCATTATTAAATATCCTATTGTTGATATAATGGATTACTCTGAAAGGACACCCACTAGGATTAAGCTTGAAAAATTAAAATATGGAAAACAGCCTTTTCTCATTTTAATCTAGTGTGTATATTTCGGCTCTCAGTACAATATTCTCAAACAGAGAGATGGTGTATGTGCATGTGTGTAAGAAGACAGGAAGAGCCCCAAAGGCAGGAAAACCTCAAAGGACAAATAAAAAAGAACTATGGAAAGTACAGGGAGATTTCTGGTTTTATGCAAATCAGATTGTGAAATAAAACTGATTATGTTACAATGATAATTATTTTACTCACAGGCTTCTGTAGGTAGTAAAGTTTAGGAAAGGCATTTTTGAAATGCAACAGCCTTGGATTTTGAGACTGCTGAGATATTTTTTCAAACTTGTCAAACTTCAGTATTGAATGGGCTCTGACTCACCTAAGGGGAGGGAGGGCGAAGGTGGGGAGGGAGGGCAAAGGTAGGAAGAGTGGGAAATTCTGAGAGAAATTACTAAATTGCTCATAGATTTCTAATCGCCCTGGCTGTGACTGGTGGTGGATCACCTGGGTTGTGGTAGGAAAACCTGCCATGCATCCTTTAGATGCAACTGCAGAGGGTGCAGATTACATAGGCCAAATCACTCTCTTTTTTTTGATTGATGTGAACGACTGACTTTTACAGAATTATCTGGGCACAAAATATTTGACCCATAACTAGCTACTATCTACTAGTTTGATGCCAGTGCCAGCAATAGACACCCCGAGCCTGGTGAAGGATCACAGGTCAGCAGGACAGCACCTGAAGAGCACCACAAAGGAATTCCAGGCAGTCAGTCAGCTTCTCATGGCAGGGGTGTTGGAACTAGATGAACTTTAAGGTTCCTTCCAATCCAAGCCATTCTGTGATTCTATGATCTAGCTACTTGTAGCTGTGAGATGTAAAAAGGTCCATCACTGAAATTAGGTATTTAAAGACATGCAATGTATGCTTTACAGCCTCCCAATATGAAAGATAACATCTAGAAGGTTGGCAATGTTTATGTGAAGTGTCTTATTGCAGATATTTATTTCAAACTTCTATAATTTAAACTGTAAAGTGGCTTGCTAACAAAAATTAGTGACTAATTAAGGCCAGTTACAAATATGGATGAGCATAAAAATTATTAGAATAAGAAGAATTTGGTATAACTTTAGTGGCACTTCCACACTCCCAACCCCCGAGTCCTGAAACCCAGGCTAGAAGGGAGAGCTGAAATTTGTTACCTGTTCTCATAGGTAGCAGCATGCAGCATTTTCCTGGTGAAGCCTTCGTTCAACCATTTGTCTTTCATTGCTTCTTTGACTCCAGGCCTCTTTGCAGGGTCAGGCTCAAGTAAGGACTGCATGAAGTGTACAGCTCCTGCGCAGTGTTCAGATGAAATGTCTCGCTTACTAGTAATATCTGATTGCTTGAGCAGTGCAAAATTTTCCTTTTTCATTAATGTGGCACTTCCCCTCCTCCTCTACACTGTAAAAATCTCAGCTAAAATCCAGACTCCAGGGCTACCTTTGAACTGCCAATTAAAACAGCTCCGGCTCTCCTCTGAGGCTGCCGTGGTCCCGTCTGGTGACCCTGTTCCTCCAAAGATGCCTGAGCAGGGTGGGCACCATGGGCCAAAACGTGCCGGGAGGCATGCTGTGGACCTATGGATGCTGCTATGGATACAGCGCTGGACCTCGCTTCCTAATTTGTTTCATTTACCCCAGTGAAGGCAGCCTATGGCATCAATAGTAATCTCAGCATTGTGCTCCCTCAGCATTTGGTCGAGGCTCTGAGAAGGGGCTTCCTGTGCCAGCTGACTACCGAGGAGTTATGTTCCTCACACAGAGAAGCTAATCTCATTGATAAAACTCTCTGTTTTGAGGGAGGAAGATGGGCCTGAGTACTCAAATGATATGTTGTGTTTTGGCTTCCTGGAGCTGGGACAGAGAAAGCTCAAACATTCCCGTATGTCTGTCACTCAGATACAACACTGCATAAAGTCCCTCTTTTTTTTTTATTCTTCTTGAGAAAACTCTACCGAATTCTTCCATAGTCCTTGGGGATGTTTTGAAATGAGCATAATGGCAAGTGAGCATTAAACTGGGAACATACCGCTCCTTTCACTTGTAATCGCCTTCAGAACTTAGATCTAAAGTATGCAAAGCTTGTTTACTACTGCTCTCTCACTAAATTCCCAGTGGGCAAGGGAACAATGGAGTTATCCACAATCTTCCACTGACTGTGTGGGCTTTGTAGAAAAGCAGAGATAATGCATTTATTAGTAGAAGCTGTAACAATAGCATAAATAAGAAAAATCAGAAATATAGTAATTGCATCTGTGGAGGGCTTGTAGCAAACTGGAGCTGCTATCTGGTCACCCATCTCCAAAGAAAGATAAATGAGAGACTAATGTACAAACATTCTGGACAGCTATGGTAGAGGTCTTCATACCATTTACTAGGGGAGAAAAAGAAATTGAATCATCACATTATCTTACTACTGTAACGCCAGACTAGATGCAGCTAGCTTAGTCTGGAACTGCCTGCTGCTTCCCAGCACTTGGCTGCAGGCAGCCACTGAAGCCAATCTTGCTTCCTAGGCTCATTCTTGCCTAACATCAGTGCAAAGCTGCTCAAAACGATGGGGAGATCTGAACTCATGCTGGGCAAAACATGTCTCATTCTGCTCTGCTTTCTGCCTTGTTTAGTGAAGCTGCACAATAAGGGCTGTGAGAAGAGCCCCAAGCCTATGGTGGTCAACAGAGAAGACGCTAGTTCAGGTGGCAAGAAAACAGGGGCTAAAGCCAGAGGTGTATAGCAGTCATTGCAAAACAGCAGAATTGTGAAGTAAATTTTGGACTGCTAGCCCAGAGTGGTTAAAAAAAAATGGCTCTGAACTTCTGGGTTTTAGAGCCATCAGGCTAGACCTGTTGAGAACTCTTTCCCAGTTGTCCTAAAATACTCCATAGACTGTACCTCATTAAATATTGTCAGTAAAATTCAATGAAATTTTTTTTTTCAGTTCTTTCTCCTGAAAAATATGAACAGACTCTTCCCAAAAATAGCTCTCAAATGTCTTTAATTATGTCACTGTTGTGGGTTCTGTCTGTAGCCAAAAGATAAGCTCATCAGGAAAAATTAAGGTATTGATAACTGATTTTTGGGAAAAACAGAAAAGAATGCCTGGCTATGACAGACAGCATGGGACATACTAAACATGACAGTGTTCTTATTTACTGCACGGCTGCTTCACTTATGTAAAAGCAATGTACATTTTATTTCCCCTGTGAAAAAGAACTGAGACTAGTGCTCTTTTGAAGAGACAACAATGTTATTTTCCTACTAGCCTGAGGCACACAGAAGTTACTTCTGATTGCACACAAAGCGATTGGACAAATTGATTGTATTATTGCTAAATGCATTTTATTACATGGGTTAGACCTTTTATACCTCATTATTCTTTATAAAAATTGAAGTGCTTTACCAGGGGAGATATCTGATGGAATAGGTCTGATTTCTCCAATTAACATCTTTTGATGTAGTTGCTTGATATTAAAAGGTTCCACTGTGAAGGGTAATGTGCCGGTTAGCATAGCAAACATGCTTACACCTCTGTCAAAGAAAAAGACAAACATCAGAGCTCCATATAATGCTGATAAATATATTTTTAAAAAAATCCCACAAAGCTATGAGTCAGGTTTCAGAGATCTGCCTTCAGTAACAAGGGAGAGGTTACAAATTACCTCTAAGCAGCAATTTGTTCTGAATACACATCTTATGCCTTTTTTCTTTGTGTAAATGCCATTTTATCTAGTGAAGAATGTTGTGGGAAGTGTGTATAAAACAGACTGTACAGTGAGTGATTGGAAAGCCTCTAGTGTTGAAAGTGGAAACCTGCTGTTTATTTTTAAAATAAGCTCATTGGAGTGTCAGTGTAGTGTACCCAGCCCATCAGAATAAAGCATTTCTGTTTGGAGGTTGAGTGACAACACAGAGCTGAGACTGATGCGATAGATCCTGTTCCAAAGAGTAATTCAGTTCTTCTTGCTTTGCTCAGATTGCTAAATTAGGTGTGACTTACGCCTAGAAGGCATTCATTTGGTAACAGCTTGCTGTTTGCTACAGACTTAAAACTTTAACTCTTGTGAAAGACTAACAGTCTGCTAGCAGTGATCAGCAAGCCTTGTGAAGGGTTGCCATTCCCTTTGGAGAAATACCAATGTTTGGAAAACTTGCTTAGCTCTCCCTGGTTCAGGAACAGGGAGGTTTCCTTGAACACTCTCCATGGTACTTCCTTGCTCCTGCTGGGCTGCCCCACCACACCAGCACTTCCCTTTGCCATCCTCTGCCGTTTCTCTACCGGACTCTGTTGAGACAGTCATTTTAGGAATTCAGGCAATTCTGATTTAATTGATCTGGTTGGTACATTAGTGCAGATGGTGACACTGTTATCTGTGAAACAGATCTGTTCGTGGTGTGCACAACCACAACCTTTTATAAATGTTTTTAAACAGTGAAAAACTGTGAGAAGATGATGGCACCATTGAAAAACCATGAAAAGATGGTGGCATCTTTTTCTAAAAGTTGCATTGGATTGCATTTGAACCAGTGACCTGTGGATAAATGCTTTTAATTACTCTCAAATAGAATTGTCTCACTTTAACCATCTAAAACCTAGGTATCTGTAGTTATCAATGGAAAGAGACAGACCTTTCCAAGTGAGATTCATCACAGCTATGTATACAGCTACTTTAGGCTACAGTTATATGTCTCAGGACTGAAAATAAGTGTCTCCGTCCTGACAATAAGTGTCTCAGTCTCTCTGCACTGACAATAACAGGAGACTAATTGCCTGGTATAACACAGACGCCTGGTTGTTAAATGGCTAAATTTAGGAGAGATCAATCTCCTCACTTTACCAAACCTTCTGATAAATCTAGACCTTGAGTGCTTTTCAAAACTTTGCTGATGGGCCCTTTGAGTAAAAAAAACCCATAGATACAAAGGAAACATGCTGCAATGACATGATGTTGAGCTGACTGAAGTAGCGAGAATTGTCATTCTGTAACACATAATAGCACATAGATTAAACGTAGCTGGAGCTGAAGCGAGAAAAGGGCCCCTGAATATTCTCTGATGAGTGGGAGTAACATGCAGTGCAAATGGATCTCTAATGTCATTACAACATTAAATAAATTTTTCTTTTCAACACTGCAAACACTACCATGCACTTTAAATTGCTGGTGATGATATACATGATTGGTGCTTTAAACTGGCAATAGTTCTTTTCATCAGCTTTCTGGATGGGGAAATCCCCAAGGTACGGGAATTTGGGGAGCGGATGGAGCTGCCATCCTAAAATGTCTTTTAAAATCTTACATACAAATTGTAGCTAGTTAACAGTACTGCACTTAGTGGTTAATCGTAGATGGAATTTGATGGTATGTTAAACTTGAAAGTTTATTAGCTGTAACAGACTGTTTCTCCTGTATTCAACTGAACTATCTGGATTTGTTTGAATACAGCAGCTGTTTCCTCAGTTCAGCTGGTGCATGAAAGCTAGTCACTTTCCAGTCTTCCAAAGAATCTTTAAAATCGTATGCACAAAGATCATGATTAGGCAAAATAGGCACTGCTGTTCACTGTTGCCTCATAGGAGCCTCAGCTGCATTGCAGTTGAATCTGGCTGGTTTTCTGAATGTGCTTCTGACTGAATACGGCTTTCTAGTTCCTGTTGTAACAACTTCTTGTCAGCCCTGCTGCATAAAGTCGGTGTTTCTCCACTTCACTGAAATCTTTTGATCCCAGAGTCCAGTTGATCTGTAATCAATTTACTTGATTATCAAATTTACTTATTTTGTGACAATAGAAGTAACTTATCTTTCTAATTAATATTTTAGCCCATCAAAATTCCCTTTTCCACTATGATAATGTGAACAATTCAGATTTAAATTGAAAATATGTTTTATGCGTAAGATGCATATGTCTATGTTAAACACTAAGGACCGTGTATAAGCTTTAAGTAGCCCTTGACCTGTTATGTGATGTTTATTAACAGAGAGAGCTCAGTAAATGATTCTAAGGTTACTGTTTTGCCTTTATTCAGACATCTGAAGTATAATCCTATTTAAGTGCTGACAGCATCCTCTAGACCTGATTGGTCTGTGTTATGTCTACATAAATTCAGACTAGCACTCTTGAAATCCAGACTTACACTAAGTAATTTAGTATGATTTGTCCCTTCATCCTTAACTTTGTGTACTGTGCATATCCTATAAATTTAGAGGAAGCTGAGGTTCAAAACCTGAATATATAGTATGTCTGCCAGAAGCAGGTCATGAGAGGAACAGTGTAGATTATTTATTTATGTGTATATAAATCCTCTTTCTCTTTAGAGCGTGTAGGAATGCTAAGCTTCTACTTTAGACGCCTGAATCAGATGCCTATATGTAGGTACCAGCAACCTTGTCAATCACACTAAAATGCTTTGTCCTCTGTAGATACACAGTTTAGTAAAGACTGCTGAGAACTCCTCAAGGAGACTCCGTATTCTTGCATCTGGACACGCGGGTGGGACACCTAGGTTCAAAGCAGCTCTGTGCATCCAGACCTCCTGTTCCTGCTGGCAGGTGTCCAGACAAGGTGGTTTGGGTTTGGATCAAATGCAGTGTTGTGTTGAACAAAAGCAGAACATTATGATCCGTTACATCAATACAGTTGTGGGGTGGGATAGGAGGTAGCACTACTATGTCAAAAATTCCAATTACTCTTACAAGCCTTATGAGATATTTGAAATCCACAGGTTTTTATTATTGGCCTGGATTTTTAGCCTACCACTTGTTAGTTAAGATACTGCAACGAATTACAGTTGCGGTTGTAAATAGGTGGGAAGAGTCTGGACAAAAGTATGTTTGACCAGCCACTGGATTTTTGACTCTTAATACTCTAGATGAAGATTTGGCTTAGTCTATATTACTCCAACTCAACTTCTATGCCCTGAATAATACCTGCTAGAAACAGGCTTAAAACCCTGTTCTACAGGGAACACTCAGATATGGGCAAGTGATCACTATCAAAACATCTAAGAAGTTGATATGTGGGCACATATACATGTAGATAAACATGAACTGCCTTTCAACAAATGATGACCATGAAGAGCCGCTCTCCTATCTAGATCCGTAAAGATCAAGGGATACAAAAATGAGCTTAATATACTTTTCCCCAGCTCCATCCAGAAAAACTGTCAGAAAAGTAAAAACCCACAAGCTTGACAGCTAGAACCACAAACTGCAAGTGTAATTGAAAAGCCTGAGATTATTTATGTGAAAGACTACTTTTCTGATGGCACCTTTTGCATTTTTCTTTATTATGAGACATCTCCTGTAGATCTAGTGAACAAGGAAAATGGACTCCATTCAGGTCTGTGCCACCTGTGGAGTAAATAGGTCCACTTTTTTATCATAATCTGATATAAAGGACCTAGTCCAGGTATGGATGAAGGTCTTCAAGCTCTGCTGTAGACACATCTTTTGTCTGTGTCTCCCTGAGACTCAATTTTCCTCTTCAGATTTCTTCCTTTGGCAAAAGTTGCCTTAGACAAAAAATGCCATTTGTCAGCCCAGAGTTTCCAGGGCTTCTGATCTTGACATAAGTTACTCAGATAACAGCTGTACCTATGTGCCAGAAGGACAGGAGGGTGGGGGGGTTCATCTGAGGGGGCTGGTATGTACAAGCACTTTCTCTGCCTTTTCAGAACAGACTCCTAGGACAGGATACCCTAAATTCTGCAGGCTTCCCTTACTCCAGAATAGCACGTGCATGGTCATTCATTTTCTTCTCCAGTTTCTGCAATGGATACACATTTCAAGACATATTTTTTGCCCCCATTAATAATTTTTTTTTTTCTGACAACCCTTCTCTGATATATTTCTGCTCTCCCCATTGATGCCGCAATGCAGGGTGTCACCAACCTATTTATATCTTCACTAAACCATTCAGTGCTGAGAATGTTTCAGTAAGTGTATTGTTAGATCTACTCACATGGACCAGACATCCACCTTTGGACCGTATTTCCCATGAGCAAGGAGTTCTGGGGCAGCATAAGCTGGGCTTCCACACTGGGTATGTAACAACTCCTGGGAGAGACCGTCAAACTTTGCAGTATTGCTCAGTCCGAAATCTGATGGTCACAGAAACAAAGGTGAAGAAGTTTTAGTCTCTTCTCAAAATAATTTTAGACTTGGTTGAAGATAGGAGAAAGGTGAAAACAGCAGCTGGCTTTAGCATCCGGTCACATCTCTGCTCTGGATGGCAATGGTTTCAAATAAATGTGCCATGAATTGGCAGAGGAGTAACAGTGAAGTGACCCAGCCATGGGTCTCGTTTGGTTGATTTTGGTTTAGCCATTTCAGTCTGCCTCGATTGACGCTATGCTAGTACAAGAGCACAGCTACAGAGCTTCATTAGCATGGCTTAATGAGCCATGGGTTCATGCACTGGGCTCAGCTGGGTGTGCTTTAGCCCGAAAGAACGTGGGGTAAAATGTGCTAACTTAAGCCCTTTTCTCTGCCTATGTGCATGTGTGCATGGGGGAGGGAAGAGAAAGGTGTGATTGTAAAGGACTGGCTGGCTATAAAACAGGGGTGAAGAGTTGGTGCCTTTTTTCCCAGAGGTGTTAAGCTTTTAAAAGTTTGGGAAACACTGAGTTAAACATGTGGCGTCTCTAAAAGTGAGATTCCCTTGCGGGGTTTTTTTCTGTGCGGTTTCCATAGAATAAAATTGATGTTTCTCTGAGCTGTGTTAACTGCTTGGTGCAAATTCCCTCATTTTTATAAACATTTGCTTCACAACCCTAGCAAAGTTTCTGTTAGTGACCAAAACAGTCTTTTTCTTTTTTTTACACATACCAAATGATGAAGTTTCTAGTTGGAGTAATGACAGAAGCTGTGTCCTTACCTGCCTTTCACCCCAGAAGATTTATTTCTTTGTCTACAAATCACTTCTGCTAGGAACAGCTTTCTACACATAAAAGCTGTAATTGTTTCTTGTTTTGCCAGCAATACCCAAGGGAAAATAATAGGCAAAATTGTTTTCCTTTTTCTCTTAAAAATATGTTTCAGTTAAAGCTCAAATAAACAAGCTGTTAAGTTATACTTCATAACTTTTATTTATCCTAAAAGCTCAAATATGTTTATTGTAATCACAAGCTCACTCATCAAATGTGCTGTGTAAATGGTAGCTGAACTGTCACTGAATGTCACACAAAGTAAAAAGCTGGAAACAAGCTTCACAGGTAATATGCACCTACCAACAATTTTGATGTTGTTGTTCTCATCAAGAAGAAAATTTTCAATTTTTAGGTCCCTGAAATGAAGACAGAAAGCAAACTTTAAGATGCCTGATGTCCCAGCTAACCATTTGCAGACAGTTTTTAGTGAAGTTTAATTGAAATAACAACAATAGTTCCGCACAGCTCTGCCTACAATTGTAATAAGATCCTTATTCCTTCCTGAAGTTTTCAGTTGGGAAAAATGGAAGTTTTCTGTATTTCAGGGAATATTTTATGCATATGTATTTTAAAGAGACCATTCATTTTAGGAATCAGTTGCTCTACTGATTTTTTTTTTTTTAAATGAACAGCATTTATTTCTTCTTTTGAGTAAAGAGAAAGTTGTGCATACTTGGACTCGGAAGGTTTTTGTCTTTGTGTGAAGTACTGTTGAGTATTTCTGCTTTCTTTTTGAGTAAATTGTGCCTGAGAGATATGCAGGATGAAAAGGGAACTGGAAAGTAAGATCTTGCATACCAAGGCTGGACTGGGGACAGATACCCTGAAGGTGGAGACATCTCCGCAGTGATGTTTATGTAAACAGGGTCAACCAGTATCAGCCACCCCTATGGGAGGACATAATTCAGAGCTGCAAGAAAAATGCTGTTCACTGGCTCAGGCGCTTACTTGCTTATTGTGGGAACATTCATATCCTTACAAATTCAAACCAAAAGCTGCAATATTGCTCCACTGTGGGGAGCGCCTGAAGTGGCAGCTGAAATCTTTCGCAGCACGGGACAATCCTCAGCCAGTGTAACTTGGGTGCTGGGAGATGGTCCAGAAGCCCGTGATGCTTTGCTGATCCCCACCACAGCCTCCCGCGTTCTGCTGGGGGCTTCCCTTGGCTCCATGGGGGATACAGGGGGAGAGAGCAAGTTTCAGAAACAGCTTGAGGTATGTGGGTTTCCCTCCTGCCCTCTCTGAAGATGTGAAGAGCTTTCATCAGCCTAAAGACCTTGGAGAGTACAGGAGGACAAACCAGGAGGAGGGATGGGAACAAGGACAGGAGCAAGGAGCAAGGGCAGAGAGGACCAATGCTGCGTGAACAGCACTGCACTGCGGCAGGGGATGAAGTCCAGAGGTTACCCAGTGGTCCCGATGGGTGGTTTTATGGGAGTGTCCTTTTATCTCCATGGTTCTGGATGGGACAGCCTTGTGCTCAAAACCCTCTGCCGCCCCAGGCTGACAATGGGATGGAGATGGTTTTAATGATAACTTTTTAATCGGTTTTAATTTGAATAGCATGTTTTCTGGAGTGGCAAATAAGCCAGTGCCCAAAAGCTGGGAGGTAGATTTAAGATAACTTTGTTCATAGCCTATCCTTGTGACATAATTGTGCACTAAAACTGTGTGGTTTAAAACTAGTCGTATTTCAGACCACTGCAAATCTGACACTTCTATTGGATTTAGCACCCCACAGTGCACCCTGATGACTTTTACTACACTACAGTTAAATAATGTTACATTGGATCGCCACAACTGCTGTTCTGTAGACTGAGCTGTGTGTTCATGCAGTTGATAAAAATGTATGTTTTCTTGCATGAAAGATAATCGTCACTATTAAAGTTTTCACAGTATCAGAAGTTTTCTTGCATGGAAGATACATCTTGTTCTTTCTTTCTGAAGGAAGCTTTCCCAGAAATGTGGTAAGTTTAAGCAAATCATGGTGGTGTTGTGGTGTGGGTTTTTTTGTGTTTTGTTGTTTGGTTTTTTTTTTTTTTGTTTTTGTTTTTTTTTGGTGTGTGTGTGTGGTTTTTTTTTTTCTTCTCATGGGGACTTCAGAGAGAGTGTCTAGAGGGCGGCTGGTGAGGCTTTGCCAAGTCTTTGGTACAGTAGTGATTCAAAAGGGTATATGACATTTTTATATGGGGGAAGGGAAAACGTCCAGGAAAAATTAGGAACTGTACATACAGGCAGGCTACTGTCACTTGGCATGTGCCAGCTTTAGGATTTGGTAGCTGACTTGTGTGTATGCACTAGCCTAATCCAATTACAAGGTAGTGTGATTTAGCCTATATGTCTTTATTTGAGGTCATTAAGCTCAAATGCATTACCTCGCCACTTGGCCATGCCGAGAGCAGTCATAGGGATAGTTAGCAGAGCTCAGCTGATGAGTCTTAGCTTGTGAATCTGTTGAACCTGATCTTGTGCCTGAGCCACTTTATATCTGGCATAGTAAAATACTGTGTGCTGGGAGAATAGGCAAGTGAATTAATGATCCGTCTCCTGGATCATTTTGGCAACTGTGGCATCAAAATCAACTGTGATCTTTCATGGACAAGAAAGGTACTACATTTGCTGTGAAAAGTAGACTCAACCTTAATTTAAGCCATAATGATTTGTTGGATCAGTGTCGATTTTACTGCTGAATAGGAAAAGTAAAGCTCAAGAAACAAAATAGCTGTCAAAACACAGTACAAGATTTCTCATCAGCAATATTAATTTGGACTAAAAATAGTTGCAAAACTGACCAGTTTTTCCTCAAGTATATTATTAAGATGATAGAAAATACTGGTTTTTTCCAAGGTATATCCCAGAGTAAAAATCAGGAATGCCTATAAGAAACTTCTGAGCAAAAGTAAATTAAATTAGCAATTTCCTAAGCTCATGACTTAAGAATGAGACTTTGCAATCACCAGGCCTGTCGATTTGAGCAAAATTAAGGTCCCCCAGGCATAGACCCGAGCACTGGCACACAATTACCCTGAACCATGATACCTGGTGTGATTTTACCAGCAGCTGTTCCCAACAGGCAATTTGGGAACCCTCCTTTCTTTGTGTTAAAGTGATGCAAAGTGTTGAGCTTTGCTTAGTGCTTGGGTGAGAAAATCAGATCAACTTTGTGTGGTAACTTTCCTATTTCTGTGCTCATCTTTCTGGAAATTTTGCTTCTTTTTTTTCAGAAGAGGACACACCCGCAGTTATTCTCGTTGATTTAATCTCCACAGCGAGTTGCTGTAAATCACTGCAGCTGGAGCTGAGCAGGGAAGCCCTTCCAGGTCCTTCCCAGCCTGCTTCTGGTATGAGGTCAAGGCCACAGCTCTGAGTCTCAAAGCTAGCAGCAGGTCACGAGTTGAGGTACTGCTGACTCAACCTATGCCTGCAACCTGACAAGGTGGCTGGGCTCCTGATGAGCCGTGCAACTTTATAAACCCTGTGACAAGGTGTTTGAGAGCCAGGAATGAGTTTCCTTTTGATCAGGAGGGGTTGATAGTAAAGCAGATCTCCAAAGGAGCTCATACTATTTTGTACCTGGCTGCTCTCAGGGTGTGCAGCAAAATTCTACCCTCTCACAAAGCTTTCCCAGCAAAATGTTACCAACAGAAGAAGAGAGAGGTAGGAGAAGAAGTCAGAATATGCCCCTGCTCACTGTGAAGAGTTGTTTCCAAACAAAAAGAAGTCAAGAGTGCTTGGGAAGTTAATGAGGAATGCTGTCATGGGAAGAAGGTAAATGTTATGTTAATGAGCACTGAAGAAATGCTGTAAGGTAAACTAGTTAGGGAACTAGCAAGGCAGGGATGTTAGCCTGGACTAAATGAGTTAAGCCCCATGGGTTTATTTTCTGGTGGGATTTTTTTTTTGTTCAAATTCCCTAGGTCAGATACTGACTACTTCTTTCTTGTCTATTCCTTATTAATTAATAAACCCAATATACTTAAGGGCTGTATTGCATGTCACGAAGTGCTTGTAAATGCTGAGCCATCACATTCACAGCTTATTTGTTACTTTAATGATACGGTCAGCTGGATGTCTTATTAGGTCCTGGGGCTTTCTTGATGGGTGCATTATTAAGTAAAGCAGAAAAGTGGTGAGGAAAAAACCATGCTTCTTGCCTGTTCTCCCACCTAAAATGGAAGTCCTTATTCTGCTGCTCTTGGCATATGCACCAAGATCCCTGGCGAGGGTTAGAAGATCTGCACTCCTTGAATGAGCTGTTCAGGTTCCTCTGGCGGTGGCTGAAGTTGTGATCTGCCCTTATAATTCAAAAGCCAGTCTGGAAGGTCAGAGACCTGCCACAGACCTGCACCCGCAAGACCGTGTCCTCTGTGCAAACAGTGAGCAGTCATTCCTCAATCTCCTGTCCTGAGTGACGTGTAGTTATTTCAATGTGTTGTGGCTAACCCAGTGAAATCAATATTTATACGTATTTGTATTATAGCCTCACTGAAATACTTGCATTAGGTGCATGCTTGCCACAAGTAAATTCTGAGATAATCATGGGAAAGTATTAATTTGTTGTGCTTACCAGCTCTTATCACTGGACTTTGTTGCTTTACTCCCAAGGAGTGAGTAACAGCTTATCTTCTACCACCACAGAGAATAAAATGCTTTATAAAGATGGGCTGAAAGAACATCATCCTCTTTGCAATCCCTGTTTTCACAAGGGAAAATTAAAGAAATCCTCTCTGTGAAGAAGAGCACTCTACGTTCTTGCACACATTTTCTGACTGTTTGGAAGGGGAGAAACATCTTACCTGTGAACAATTCCCTGGCAATGCAGGTGCTCTACTGCAGACAGAATTTGCCTGGTGTATCTCCTTACTTCCCTTTCTGCCAGCCTCTTTTTGTCACAGATTCTGTCCAGGAGGTCCCCGCCGAGGCACAGCTCCATCACCATGTAATAGGAGTTGTCAGTCTCCAAGGTCTCATATAGCCGAACAACGTTGGGGTGCTTAATCATCTGGTGTATCCTTGGCTCGCGCTTCATGTTTTTTAAGACGTAGGAATCCTGCTTGGCTTTTCTCTTGTCAATGACTTTTATGGCTACCTAAATTGCAGGATATATGCAAATTGGCAACAAGATTTGCAACCCAGATTAATCTTCATTACTCAGAGTAAGATGACGTGGGAGAAGATTTTTTTGACATGATGTTGATAATCAGTACCACAGAAGGAGGCATTCCCAATGGAAGGATGCACTTTTTATTTCTGTTGAAGGCCAAAACAGCAAGGCTGAACTCTGTCATATTTATACCTCTTGATTGATTTATAAATATGCATATATGAAATGTTCTCAAATGCAAAGAAATCACTACATGCTTGACTGGTAACTGCATTTGCACTGTACCACGCATTTTTTCTAACATGCTCCCTTCTGACTTGATCTAAAAGCCACTGAAGATACTGACTATAACGTGCTGGGATTAGGCTCTCTGCAGTTTGGGAAGCTACTCAGCCAGTACTGAAGCCACAATAAAAGTGAAAATCAAAAACCCAATTGCTACTAATTCACCTTTCCATAGTTATGTCTAGTGGTATTTTTAGACCGACTGATCTAGAGATAACAGATGTTATCTCTGTCCTGCCATATAAATGACTGCTGTTGGATTGGCTGGCTTTTCAGTAAGTGTTGTCCATAGCTTTAAAGGTTGGATACGTGGCACTAATTGTTCAGTGAGGATTATCAGGGAAAGCAGATTGGAAATTGTCTTTATGCCATCATCCTATTCTCTTTTAGCTGGAGGATATCTTTGTTGTCTATATTGTTTTATAATTGTGAAAACAGTTGCAGTCAGTACATATTCACACGTGACTGATTATACATGAGCAATGAACTCAATTTATGAGGTTAATTTATGAGCATAAAGTTCAGAGGATAATTCACTGAGTAGATTGCGGTTTGCAGATTAAAAGGTCTGAAATTCTCTGACATAAGTTAGTGTGAGGTTACTCGCAATTCTTAATGCGTCGTTCCCTCTCATTAGGAGCTTACCTTCTCCCCCGTGGGGATGTGCAGCCCCTCCATCACCTTGGCAAAGGAGCCCTTGTTGATCATTTCACCTACTAGGTAATTCCCAACTTGTTTGGAGTAAGGGAATGTCTTCCCAGTCTCTTGGGGCATCTTGTTAAAGCAAGCAGGGATTTTTATATCCTTTATGTTTTTCTCCCATTCTGGTAGTAGTCTGTCCAAGTTACCAGTATCTGTCATTTTGTCATCCAAGCCTCCTTTCATTGCTGTGGGCATCCCTGGAGAGTCAGATTTATGTTGCTACTTTCCAGATGTAGCTTCTGATTCACAGCAGAGCCAGGCATTAAGTCTGTACATCTTGTGGTGCGAGTGCCATCCTGCTGATCACACAGCAACTAATCCTTTCCCTCCGAGCCTCCGTGTTTGTCACTGATCTCTACCCTGAGCACGCAGATCTGCTCAAGCAGAACCAAGTGGTAGATTATTAAGCTAACCTGATAGGCGATGTCAGTTAATGCCCCAGGGCTGCCAAGTGAGATGACACATAATCCCAGTATTAGCCTGGAATATACAGCGCTCTTCCTCCTACAACAGCTCCCTAAAGCACATGCTCGGTGCACGTTGCACCAGACTAAACCAAGCCACAGTTTTCCTGGAATAAATATTGCTGGTGTGCAAGGGCACGAGTTTATTTTAAAAACCCTGTGGTAGCATGAATGCAAAGCTGAGTTAGTCCCTGATGCTGTGCAAGCATTTACACATTTGCTGTGTAAAGCATATAAATACATATGCACTTGTAGCACGTTTAAGTCCCAGGGTCCTGGCCCGACTCCATGTCTCACAGAGGTATTTTGCATGTCCTGGGACTTGATTCCTGTTCAGTAAAATGTAGCAGTGGGGACAGAGTGTGCGTGTATGTATGTGTGTGAGCGTTTTCCTCCTTACAGCAATGGCTGATAGAAGAAAAGAGGTTTTCTTTTCTACAGCTGTTGTCTGTCTATATCTGTCTTCATTACCTGGGTTCTTTCCAAAGTCATGGAGAGAGAAAAGAGCCTTTCCAGAGAGTGCTTTCACATACCTGCAATTTGAGATGGGAGTTGCCATCTCTCTCCAAAGCCCTTCCCAGAACTTAGTACGATGACGAATCCTTTCTCCACCCTTTGTCAATTGGAGCTGAACAATAAGCGGTGCCCTGCTTGCTTGATTTGACTTGTGAAGCTCACAAAGGGAATAAAAATTGCCAGGACGAGTGAAAACGAGAAGGGATTTTTAAGAAGTGTTTAAAATCCGAAATGGATTTACAGTTCAGACTGTTGTGAGCGAGTTCAGTACATCGCCATCTGCGTGCAGCTGCTTGTGGGCCAGGGCAACCCCTTGCCTTTTAGCATCTAAGTAGAAGATAAAGTCCCACGAAGCTGAGCAGGTTTTCTCTTCATGACATACTCAGTTGTCACGCTTTGAACTATATCAGTTGCCCAGCTGGAATGAGACTTTGTTTGCTAACTTAAGTGGCTTTTTTCTATTCTTTACAGAAAGCCAGAAACAAAGGAGACATGGTTTGCTGAGGGAAGGACGAGGAAATTGTCCTTGATTTCAGCTTACTATTTGCTGTGCCTCCTTCCCATCTTCCTAAACCGCTGTTCATTGACTTTCCCACTAAAAACAAGAGAACAAAAGTGAGGGGAACCGCTGTATGGAACAGAAACCCGATATTTCTGGCACATTTCAGAAGAAAGGAAAAAACCTCTTTAAAAATACAACAAACATTTAAAACATGATAGCTAGCTAAGTTAACTATTGCTATTTTTGGGGAAAGTCCCAGCCTGACACCTTGAAAAATGTTGAAGTCAAAAAGCTTCCAAATACTTTTCAAAGTAATTTTTTTGGCACAGTGGAGGATTTAAGAAAAAAAAAAAAAAAGAGAGCAAAAGAGAGTCCACCTCTGTGTTAGGGAGTCCACAACTACTGATCACAAGCCAAATGAAGCTGAAATCCTGGAAGAGAAGGGAGCTGTTCGCCAGTGCTAGTAGTGTCCCTGCTCTGTGATACGGCTGCTGCGTGATGTGCTGTGTCGCAGTGTGAAAAATGTGTAAGAAGAGACCTAATAAAGCAGATCTCTGATAGAAGAGAAATGTCAATAAGGAATGATCTCCATCAAGGAGGAAAGATTAGCACCATAGAAGGAATGACCACCTTAAGGGCTTCAAAAAACTAACAGACCTCCTCCCCAAACAAACCTCAGAATAAACTGTCATCTATTTTGGTCACCTTGCACTCATTTGGAGGGGTGGGAGGGGAAGGCAGTTCTGCTTCCTTGAGAAATAAACAAACCCAAACCAACAAAAATGCAGATCTGAAGCAGGTATGCAGTTTTCCTATCAGCAAGTGAAAAAAGGTTTTATATAAATTGGAGACTAATTCCATGTTTGAGAAGGCAAATTTTGCTTTATCACTCCGTATTCTTAGTGCCCTTCTAGGGAAACTGAAATGAAAAGTTTTTCTCACAATATCTGTGCTACTCATCCAGAAAATATGAAGCCGTGTGTGTGTGAGTTAACTTTATGTGGAGGCCAGGCTAGTTAAAAAACCTCATTACGTCCAGCAGAAATAAAATAGCACGAGCAAGAATTTGTCACTTCGCAGCCACCATCTTGGATTTCCTCCTGTGAAGCAAAATCCTGACTGTAGCCCTATACAAAGCATTTTTGGTCTCACGTTAGAGATGAGGCAACGTGGTCCTGGTTTCTGTTTTTTACCATTGCAGGGTGAAGCCTTGGCTTAATGAAAGGTTGGGTTTTACTTCTTGGAGTAATTATTTTTGAAGTCCTAATTTATACTCTTGTGAATACTGCCAGTTCCGTAAGATCTAGTGTGAGATTTTTCCAAAGGGCCGAAAAGTCAGATTCTTAGAGCTGTGAAGTCCCACTGATCTGACTCAAGAGTTCCCCTGAAGCCTGGCTGTTTGTGGTCGAAGGGCACATGCCCTACCTGAAGGTGTTCTTTGCACGGGCACCGAGGGTGTGCCGACCTGGTGGGGGGCTGTGTTGCTGTGCGGGAGCAATGCTGCGGTGGGCTGCGAGACAAGGCTGCTTAGTCAGAAGGGAGCATCACATCCAAAACAGGACTCGTTAGTTGGGGGGAAGCATCCTACTCTCAGGACAAAAGTCAGCCTCTCCTGCTGGAGTGACATTGTCATAGGGATGTACAGGCATGCATAGAACGACTGCCAACATCGCTTTTCCAAGAGTGGTGCTTTAATGTACATATATTCTTAAGTGCTTTGGAAATTCTCCCCACTCCCTTGACTTTTGACTTTCCCACTAACCACTGCCATCTGCTGCTTGAGGTTCTAATGGTTCTGGCGTAGGTCCTGAGCTTGGCCCGCTTTGGAGGACTTAAGGGTTGTGAACAGTTCATATTTCCACATGGCTTATGTTACCTGGGTGTAGGACTTAGGCTCAGCGGCTCCTCTTAAGACTGAACGCTTTTCAAGTTTCATGCTGAGAAGTGGGGATTTCCATTTCAGAGAAGGAAATCCAAGATGGTGGCATCTAAATGTGGTGAATGGAGAAAGAAGGGGAGAAAAAGAATGGTTTGAAAACATGGTAGGAGGAATTTCATCTAAATGGCAACGTTATTGTAATAACTCTCAGATTCTGGAACCATTTCAGTCTGTGTTTTATAACATACCTAAGACATGCCCTTATTGCACTGTAACACCTGCCATATTGTAAGTTATTTCTGAGTTCTCATACGCTTTTTGGCAGCCATGGAGTTTACTTTAGAGGTTGCTGCATGTGCAAGTTCAGCAGCTTTTCTGCAGGATTTACTTATGGCCACGTGTTAAGGGGTAAGAAGGCATGCGCTTAAGGGTGAGCCAGACTGTCCTCTCAGAATTCTATGATTTTGCATTGCCACGTATGGAAAAACGTGGACAGAGGAAAGGTATTGTGCTGCATCACCCCCAGGATGGATGAGGGTGCAAATGGGGAGAAAGGAATGAAGTGGACCTCTAGGAATGCACCACTAGGCAATGCAATCCTAATTTCCAACATGACCTGATTTTGCAGAGCTTAACTTTCAAAGCCAAAAATAACACTTTCAGCTTTACTCCTAAACCATAAGCATCCAGTGCAGATTGTGAAGAGTTGTTTTTTGGGTTTTTTTTTTTGTTGACTGGGGCAAGATACTCATCAAGGTGACTGCAAAGACTACGGCATCCAGATTGTTCTATTTGTTTACCTATAGTGTGATGAAGGCCCAAACTGTTATGCATTCATGAAAGGGGGAATTGGTGTGGGTATTTGTTTACTTTTAGACCTCTGGCATCTTCAGCTGTCTTTGGTGGGGTTAAGATCAAGAATAAGATACCTTAACTTAGTACTTTATAATTAAGTGTCTTGAAATGGGAGAGGGAGAGGTGGTAAAGGGGCTCAGTTACCTAAACTTAGGCACCTAGTGGTATTTGAGTTACTCACAGGTATCCCATCAGCTTCTGCTCAAGAGAGTCACAGGCATCCCTGAGGTCCCACATCAGATCCACCAGCCCCTTGAGGGTGTCTTGGATACCATGGAGCATCTCAAATGACACTAGACATCTACACTAGGCAATTGGAGTGAGCTCTCGGTGACAATCTAAGGATGAGGTGAATCACTGCCAATGCTTCTCCAAATGTACTAGCATCTCCACTGAGTACAGTAGGAGCTTTGACCCTCCTCTTGCCCACAGACCCTGGCATGTAGATCCTTCCACATAGGGGTTTTGGTCTCAGGCAGAAACCACTCCTCAGTGTGATGAGTGCGTGTGTGAAGATAGTTCTGTGCCCTTGATAACTTGCTGATTTAAAAGCAGCTTTTATCACTGCATCATCGTAATGTTTACATGTAACGCTATGATCCTTAGCAGCGGTATGACTTCAGAAGACAAAATTGTATTGCTGGAGTTACTAATTGATTAGATAAAGTCAGATCTCATTGTAACCCTTCTTCATTAATGTCTTTTGGAAAAGGAGAGATACATTCACTTTTTTGTTAGTTTGTCTTTATTGAACTCAGGGGAAATCAAGCGTCAAACTGTAATTCTTAATGGACTGAACTTAGAATGAACTCCTTTTTTTGACAATTTTTTATTGTTTGTTTTATATTTGCTTTACTGCTCTGAATATAAGAAAGCAATACTGCTATTGTCTGGAGTCAGCTGTAACAAGCAACTTTTTTTTCTCCTAAAACTCTCAGTATAGGCCTAACACTGTCCTTGCTCAAGTCAATGAAAAACTACCTCTCACTGAAATGGGAGCCGAATCATGCCGACAAACAGCCCTGAAATCCCACTGAAGATAGGTGGAGACCATACCATTTCCTAATACACTTTAATGCAAACATATGTTGGACCTTCAGTTAATAATGATCACTGGAGACCAAGAGAAGGATGGACAATTAAAAAAAAAAAAAGTGCCTTATACATTCTGCTCTTGTTCACAGGTTTAATATACTGCTGGAGGCAAAGAGGCAAATGGGAGCTGTTAGTCTGTATGACTGTGAGACTTCTCTTTATCTTTCTTCTCTCTTTCAATCCTCACCATCCAGAGTTCCCAAGCATAAAGTACCATGTAGGAGTGGTACCCTCTGTCCAGTGCCCAAGATCACTGACATACCGAACACATGAAGGTCACAAACTGTACAACAACAATGCTAGTTTTTGCTCTGTCAAGAATACAAATAATTTCTTTATATTACAGTGTCCATGTTCTTGCTTGTTCATCTACCAGCTGAAGTAATAAGAGTTCTGTATGGAATTGCATCTTCTGTTTGCCAAATTATCTTTCACAAGCAATGCAATATGCTGTATACAGGTTGCTTTTTTTACAGTGGTGGTGTTTTGAGGGCAGCTGGCCACTACAGCATGGTCATTGACCACAGGGAAAAATGAAAACCAGAGAAATCTTTCTTTTTGCAAGCCCCACAGTTTTTGAGTGGGTGAATTACCTGTTGTGATCTTTCAAACTGATAGCCAGTGCTTTGGCAATAGCCAAGCTTCTCCAGTGGTATGATTTTTCAGACAAGCTGGAGTCTGGTCACATGTACCTGGCTGAAGTGTAAGAACATAAGAGAAAGCATGAATCTTGGGTGTTACTGACACCTGGTTCCTGCAGTGGGAAAAGAGTATGCACCTTTTGGGTTTCCCTCTTACTGAGGGGTTAATCAGTCTTGAGGGAGACAGCTCTTCTTCTCCTTCCTACCAGATGAGAAAAGGAGAGATGTCAATACTGTCTTGGGTGACTTAGTGGAAACATAATATCCCAAATAAGCAGCATGCAACTTTCATATCATAAACTAAGTTATCTATGAAAGTTGTGGAGAAATTTATATAACATGTTTTCTTTCCACCCCAAAACTTAGAGTTTAATAATCTGCTCTTTGACTATCCCCATTTTCCGCAGCTTTCTTGATGACAAGTTTGCAGATGTGAGAAAATATTTCACACAGCCATGCTTTCCTTCCCTTGGGATGCTCAGTGTGGTTTGTCAGCAGTGTCAGCTTAGAATCCAGTGTCATATATCACAGAATCATGTAATAGATGAGTTTGGAAGGGGCCTCTGGAAGTCATGTTGTCCAACATCCCTGGTCAATCAGGATCAGCCAAAGCAGGTTGCTGAGGATTATGTCCAGTGGAGTTTTGAGTATCTCCAAGGATGGAAAATCCACAGCCTTACTGGGCAACCTTCTCCAGTGCTCAGTCAACCTCACAGTAAAAGCATGTTGCCTGGTGCTCAGAGGGAACAGCCCATGTTTCAGTTGGTGCCCATTTGCTTTGTTATTGGGTACCACTGGGAAGAGTCTGGGGATCCCAGAACTGGAGCCAACACTCCAGATGTGTCTCACCAGAGCTGAGCAGAGAGGAAGGATTGCCTTCCTCAACTTGCTGGTAATGTTCCCACTCATGCCAGGAGTCGGTTGGAAGCCCTTGCTGAGAAAGGTTCATTGCAGGCTCATGGTCAAATACACATCATGGCTGCGTGGAGGGTAAGGCAGCATTCTGGTTTTGTCTTCATTGCTTTTATAAATATTTTTTTCAGTGTCCTAAACAGGGATGAGGTAGGCAAAGAGGATAAAAATAACATCAGAGGAGTAAGTCTGCAACCACCGTTTACTCTGGGCTGTAGAGACACAAGGATAGCTTTGAAGTTACTGATTCTGAGTGCTGATAAAGAAAGGCACTCATTGCCAACTCTCCTCTGAGTTGCCACCTGTGAAATAACTCCATTAAGGGACTAAACCAGAACCAAAATTGTGCTTGACCATTTAAAAAGGCAATAAAAGGCATTTAAAAAATGTAAAGTCCCAGAGCAGATGTGTGACGATGAGTAAATAGATTAGGAAACACTGTAGGATGCATGCTCCTGACTTTAATAATAATAAGCTGAAGAGTCTAGACAAGAATCTAGATAGGTTATATTCAAGAGGCATACGCTTCTACTTGCATAGTTGGGGGATTTAAAATATTTTATTCATATAGTTTCTTAGGACACTCACAGAATTTGATGTGATAAATCTGAGAGAAAAATTCCTTTGGTAGGAAATAAGGTAAACAAAAATGAAGGGCTGTTTCAGTGGCTAGCGACTTCTATGAAGTATTTCTGCTTTTTAATTAGTTAGTATTTTTATTACTAAAGAGTTCAGGTTTTTGAGCAGCACTGTGGAAAGAAGTTCTGGACCTGTCAGAACTGCAAATGTTCAGCATAATTTCTTCAGCCTTCATATTAATTTCTCAGCAGCTGCTAAGTCAAGGATATCCACAGGATATCTAGACAATCTGAAAGCAGTAAATCTCTGATCAAATGGAGCCCCAGTTGGAAGACTTTGAACTGAGGAAAGAAGTGTCATGCAGGGTAGTGCTGATGACATCCCACTGTGATAGCATGTATTCCTATAGGAGCAGTTGCTGAAATTAAGGAGGGTGAAATAGGAGTCACAAGCTTCGGTATGGTGAAATGCTGCGCAACACATCAAGAGCTGGGAGCACCATGTGCCCCCAAAATAAAACCTGAAATCCTGGTCCTACTGTGCTGACAGCTGAATTGGACATTAAAAAGAATGTACACAGCAGCAGATTTGGTGCAAGTAGTAATTGGGTGCAACATGTCCCAGGCTGCAATTCTTTCAAAGGTTTTGATTATTGTGTGAGATTTCACCAAAAATTTGCAGTTAACAGTACAGATCCCAAACTGAATAGCCAGCATTGACTGTAATTTGTAAAACTGGAACAAGCTGGCATTTTTTAAATGGAAATATCTTGCAGTAGGCAAATACTAAAATGATGTTTCATGGGAATGTAACAATTCCACTAAGAATGATTTTTCTGCTCCAGGGTAGAATTTGATTTGAAAAATCATACAACCATAGAATGTTTCGTGTTGGAAAGGACCTTAAAGATCATCTAGTCCAACTCCCTCTGCCATGGGCTTTTGATGCAGCCCAGGATACTGTTGGCTTTCTCGGCTGCAAGCGTGCATTACTGGGTCATACTGAGCATCTCATCAACCAACAGCCCCACATCCTCCTCAGGGCTGTTCTCAATCCATTCTCCGCCCAGCCTGTACTTGTGTTGGGGATTGTACTGATCCATGTGCAGGACCTTGCACTTGGCCTTGTTGAACTCCATGAGGTTGCCACAGGCCCACCTCTCCAGCCTGTCCCTCTGGATGCCATCCCTTCCCTCCAGCATGTCAACCACACCACAACTGGTGTCATTGGCAAACTTGTTGACCCATGGTCCGTGCCACAAGCATAGATGTTGAACAGCGCTGTTCCCCTGAGGAACGCAACTCATCACTGGTCTCTACTTGGACACTGAGCCATTGACCAGAACTCTTTGAGTGTGACCATCCAGCCAATTCCTTATCCACAGAGTGGTCCACCCATCGAATCCATGTCTCTCCAATTTAGAGGCAAGGGTGTTGTGCAGGACAATGTAAAACACTTTGCACGATGCCAGGTAGATGACATAATTTGCTTTTCCTTATCCATCAGTGCTGTAACCCCATCATCGAAGGCCAACAAATTTTTCAGATTTGCTCTTAGTGAAGTCAGTTGGCTGTCACCAATTACCTCCTCATTTTCCATGTGCCTTAGTATAGTTTCCAGGAGGATCTGCTCCATTATCGTGCTGGGCACAGAGGTGAGACTGACTGACTTGAAGTTCCCCAGTTCTTCCTTTTTTCCTTTTTTAAAAATAGTCGTTATGTTTCCCCTTTCCTAATCAGTGGGAACTTCACTGGACTGCTACATTTCTCAAATATGATGGATAGTGGATTAGCAACTTCCTCCACCAATTCCCTCAGTAGTCATGGATGCACCTCATCAGGTCTCGTGGTCTTGTGCACCTTCAGGTCTCTTAGATGGTCTTGAACCTGGTCTTCTCCCACGGTGGGCAGTTCTTCATTCTCCTAGTCCCTGTCTTCACCTCCTGCAGTTTGGGCAGTGTGGCTTGAGAACTTCCTGGTGAAGACCGAAGCAAAAACATCATTGAGTACCTCTGCCTTCTCCATATCCTTGGTAACCAGGTCTCCTGTTTCTTCCTGGAAAAGGCCCACATTTTCCTTAGTCTTCCTTTTATCACCTATGTACTTACAGAAGCCCTTCTTGTTGCCCTTGATGTCCCTGGACAGGTTTAATTCTATCAGGGCTTTAACTTTCCTAACCTGATTCCTGGCTGCTTGGATAATTTCTCTGTGTTCCTCCCAGGCTACATGTCCCTGCTTCCATCTTCTGCAGGCTTACTTTTTGGTTTTGAGTTTGTCCAGGAGCTCTTTGTTCATCCACATAGGCCTC
>NW_010223596.1:0-397 GCF_000690775.1 Eurypyga helias | reverse complement strand
AACCTTGTCTTCTCCCACGGTGGGCAGTTCTTCATTCTCCCAGTCCCTGTCTTCACCTCCTGCAGTTTGGGCAGTGTGGCTTGAGAACTTCCTGGTGAAGACCGAAGCAAAAACATCATTGAGTACCTCTGCCTTCTCCATATCCTTGGTAACCAGGTCTCCTGTTTCTTCCTGGAAAAGGCCCACATTTTCCTTAGTCTTCCTTTTATCACCTATGTACTTACAGAAGCCCTTCTTGTTGCCCTTGATGTCCCTGGACAGGTTTAATTCTATCAGGGCTTTAACTTTCCTAACCTGATTCCTGGCTGCTTGGATAATTTCTCTGTGTTCCTCCCAGGCTACATGTCCCTGCTTCCATCTTCTGCAGGCTTACTTTTTGGTTTTGAGTTTGTCCAGG
>NW_010223595.1:0-8954 GCF_000690775.1 Eurypyga helias | reverse complement strand
GGCATGAAATGACCCTTTGGTCAGTCCAGATCAGTGTTCTGGGCTGTATGAGAAACTGAAAAAGTCTTCAGTTTATCTTAAACTTTGCTTGGTGTGCTGGATTCAGTCAGGAAAGAGTTAAATCTCTTTACCGTGGCTGCTAGGAGGCTGTTCCTGGATGCAGGGCGCAGCACTGATAAGTCCTTAGCTGGCACTGGGGAATGTCTGCACTGAATTCAAGGTCTTTCTCCGCTTCTGATCCTGTAGCTGCGTTCCCAGATCTCGCAGTCTCGCTACAGGCAGTGCAGGGGACACACAGGTCAGGCACCTGACCCAAACTGACCAAGGAAGTATTTCATCCCATAGTACGTCATGCTCGGGGCAGAGGCGAGGAGGGGGTCCAGGAGCCATTACTCTCTCTCCTTTACTCTCACTTGTTTACTTCCGTAAACTTCCTAACCCTCTCCCTGACTCCTGTACTAGCTGCTTTGCTGACTCCTGTGCTGGCTCGTTCGTGGGGGGGTTGGTGGTTTTGTTTAGTTTTCCCGGGCTGCTATCGCTGATAGGGTTGTCTCAGAATCTGCTGTGACAGCTCTTGGGCTCTGGCCCACAGGCTGCAGCTCTTGGGCTGCGATTGCTCTCAAGTTGCAGCTCTCAGGGTCTCTGGCTCTGACTCTCACTACTCAGCATCTGGTTGTGCACTGGTTAGTGGATGGTGAGCAACTGTATTCTTCCCCTATCTGATTCTTCCCCTCCACTGGAAGAGGACAGGGGGAATATGTTAGAGTGGCTTTGTAACCACAACATCCTGTCAGGCCAGCTGCATCCTGTCAGGCCCCATCATACCTTGTATCTGAAAGACTTTTCCATGGTTATAAAAAACAACCTTCTGGTAGAGGCCCCATTCCTGGAGCTAGGTATTGAGGTCTTGTGTTCACCTGTTTCTTCTAAAGCCTTTCCCCATTATTGTGAGGATTGAGGAAAACAGTACCTGTGCTTGGTTTTGGAATATAGGCAAACACATAGTATTGCTTGTATAGGTTGTGGAATTTTCAGTCCCATGTCTGGATATGCAAGTTATCTGGGAAATGAAAGTGTATTTAAATGTAAGATAGACTTTATTAATGCTTCATTTCTGATTTTAGAAAGTGTGGTAGGCTAGACATACCTTTCCTGCCATGTATCTTATGCCGCTTTGTCTTTACCATTTTTTTTCCATCTGAAATCTAACCTTACTTAGGAGAGAGTTTTCCAAAACCTTGTAAAATGTAGGAGGGGGGCAGCAGCTCAAGGTGATCTTTCTGGTGATTCCATGTCAGAGTAGAATATAAGAAATGTTGACCCAACAGTTATACATTGAACAAGCTTTCAACTTATCTTTAGTTTGAGAGATGAGACAATTTGAGACTAGAAGATTGGAGTTGTTGGAAGCCTTTTTTTATTTTAGCTGATGGATTAATCCATATTTTGATAGGCTGAACAACATGGGCTTAAAGTGTTAATTATTTTTCTTTTAATGTGTAAAGTAGTGTTCTGCTTTCTGGATTCTTTACTCTTTGAAATGTCAGCAGTTGGAATAACTCTTAATTGACCCATTAAGTATTAAAAGAATGATACTGCTCATGATGATGAGATACTTGTAAAATTAACCAGGTAGGTAGGATCTGGGCAGCCTAATAAGACCTATGGCAAACATTTTACAGTTACTAAAGTAACTGTGATGTAGTGTTGAGATTAATCTTTATTTTTCTGTATCAAAACAAGTTTAACTATTCATTTGTTTAATTCATACTTATTTATACCTTCCATGTTGTATTTTGTGTAAGTAGGATTTTGTTGCTGTCAGACACTGAAAAGTGTTATAAACCCTTTTTTCCTGTCCCTTTGACTCTTTTTGTGGTCAGTCTGATTTCATGCTTTACATTTTATATGCTAGATAACTTGGATCTCAAGTGTATTTGAACATATGTGGTATCTTTCTGATTGTAATGTTTGGCTTGTTCAGTCATTTGGGCTACTTCAGTGGTAAAACAATATACAATGACCATCTGAGTGACAGGACAAGGGGTAATGGGTTTTAATTGAAAGACGGTAGGTTTAGAATATATATTTTAGGAAGAAATTCTTCACGGAGAGGGTGGTGAGGCACTGGAACAGGTTTCCCAGAGAAGTTTTGGATGCCTCATCCCTGGAAGAGTTCAAGGCCAGGTTGGATGAGGCTTTGAGTAACCTGGTCTAGTGGAAGGTGTCCCTGCCCATGGCAGGGGGGTTGGAACTAGATGATCTTTAAGGTCCCTTACACCCCAACCCATTCGATGATTCTATGCACAATACAAGTTATTATATTATGCAGTGTGGTAAAACTTAAATTTTTATGGAGAAAATGGTATTTGCATATCAGTAAAAATTGAAATTTATTTTAATTTTAGTAATACTGAGAAATTCAAGTCCCTTTACAAACCTGCAAAATAAAAATGTTCATTGGAAGATTCATTGATTTAACAAGCATACACTAGTACATAGCTTTAGAATAATAAGATTGAGAAAAAGCAAAGAAATATGTATTTCTACTGTTTTATTTATAAGTTTTTATGATAATTTTTATAGTATACTTTATCTTTCCTTTGGACAAAATTTTATCCAATTGTAGTAGGCTAAAGATCTATTGCATATGCCTTGTTCTATTACATTTGTACACACAGTAAACAGTATATATGAAGTGAGAAAACATAAACTACATTTTTGTTCTCCACTTAATTACTTAGTTCTTTATTTTCAGGTTGATATTTTGTATATGAATTATTCATCTGTGTTGATGTTAACATTTAACATTCCTGTACCTGGGTTGGGGCAATCCCAAGCACAAGGACAGGCTGGGTGGAGAGTGGATAGAGAGCAGCCCTGAGGAGAAGGACTTGGGGGTACTGGTGGATGAAAAGCTGAACATGAGCCAGCAGTGTGCGCTGGCAGCCCAGAAGGCCAACCGTATCCTGGGCTGTATCCAGAGAAGTGTGGCCAGCAGGTCGAGGGAGGTGATTCTGCCCCTGTACTCTGCTCTGGTGAGACCCCACCTGGAGTGCTGCGTCCAGCTGTGGAACCCCCAATATCAGGATATAGACCAGTTGGAGCGAGTTCAGAGGAGGCCACAAAGATGCTCAGAGGGCTGGAGCACCTCTGCTATGATGAAAGGCTGCAAGAATTGGGCTGGTTCAGCCTGGAGAAGAGGAGGCTCCGAGGAGACCTCATTGCAGCCTTCCAGTACCTGAAGGGGACCTACAAGGGTTCTGGGAGAGGACTTTTTACAAGGGCCTGTAGTGACAGGACAAGGGGTAACGGGTACAAATTGAAAACAGGGAGGGTGGAACTAGATGATCTTTAAGGTCCCTTCCAACCCTAACCATTCTATGATTCTATGATTCTATTTCTCCTCTTTATTACAACGTAAATTTCAATAACTACAAAAATAAGAGCATCTCAAAGGTACATGGAATTTTAACTTGTGTCTGTCACTACTTCTCTCCTGATCCTTTAAAATACAATTTAAACCTGATTCTGGTAATTAGAATTCATGCTTCCCTGTAGAAGAGTCTTACTGACTGAGTAGTTATTTTAACATGATAGCTCATTGATTTTGAAGTATAATCTGCATAATCCATGTTACAAAACCTTTTTATTTCCCACTTCTGTCTTCTTAGAAAGAAATCGCTTTTCACAGGTTGAAGTATCTCTCATTCCCCTTCCCTAGTTACTCCAGGACTTTGAAAATTATTGCCAATAAAATGCCAGTTTTCAGCCTGGTTGGAAAGCTGGGAAATGCACATGCCTTACTTGAATGTGGAAAAATGTAGTGTACTCAATTGGCATTTTGGTGGGTTGACCTTGTCTGGCCACCAGGTGCCCACCAAGACCCTTTCTCACTCCCCCTCCTCAGTGGGACAGGAGGAGAACATAAGATGAAAAACTCATGGGTCAAGATAAAGGCAGTTCAATAAAGAATAGCAAAGGCTGCATGTGGAAGCTAAGGAAAGCAAAAAGATTTATTCTCTACTTCCCATCAGCAGGCGATGTCCAGCCACTTCCTTGGAAGTAGGGCCTCAGTACATGTAGTGGTTGCTTTGGAAGACAAATGCCTTAATAAGGAATGTGTCCCCTCCTTTCTCTTAGCTTTTATTGCTGAGTACAATGTCAGTATGGTATGGAATATCTCTTTGGTCAGTTTGGGTCAGCTGTCCTGGCTATGTCCCCTCCCAACCTCTTGCCCACCTCCAGCCTGCAGGCCTTTGAGGAGTTCAGTTGGAGAGAGCGCCTTGATGCTGTGTGAGCTCTGCTCAGCAATAGCCAAAACTGGTTTGTTATCAACATGTTCTGGCTACAAATACAGAGCAGAGTACTATGAGGGCTGCTATGGGGAAAGTTGACTCCATCCCAGCCAGACCCAATACAGGCATTTTCAGCAACTGATCGAAAATGTTCTGTGCAGTTTAGAATTAATACACTATGATTGCAGTTCTGTAAATTTTCTTGACTTCAATGTATTAGTAAATTTTCATTGCTGCAAAAGAGATTGTGATGTTTAACACTTGATTTTTATAATAAATTTATGAGGAAACATAGTGTGATTGCATAGAAAAGCAAGTTCTCATACAGAGGAAAAACTAACTGGTTTAACATTTTAAATCTTATTTTTCTTATTTGAACAGTATTGCTGAGATCATTGAACATTATAGAAAAGAACAGATTGTTGAAGGATATTACCTTAAAGATCCAGTTCCAGTGCAGGTAAAACTTCATCTCTGAGCACTTGTTATTGAAGATATTGACTTAATCCTCAAATATTTATAATATAGGAACTGAATTACAGCAGAAGTGTCAATGATAGTTAAGCAACATCATCCCCTCCTTAATTTTTGTTTTGTGTTTTTTGTTTCTTCATAACATAGTGCCCTATTACCAATTCCATTGTGAGTTCGTGTTTCTTAAATGTAATGGACCAGAACAGCTCAGAATACCATGTCATTAGTAATTCCTTTTTTCTGTGAGAGTACTTATCAGATATATCCTAGAATATTATCTGTTGTTATCGTAGCAACATTATATTATATTGTTTTCTATTGGTAAGTATCAACAAGTGCCAATTGTGTTGTATTACTAGACTTATGCCTTATTATTCTGATCGTTCCTTTATTGCTGATTGGTTTGTCAACAATGCTTCCCAGTTGTCTGCTCATACTCTGTGGTTGAGACAAATGTGAGGTAATTTGAATTCTGAGACTGATCCTTGAAAAGACTTCACCTATTAACTTCCTTTGTTCTCCATAATTCTTTTTGGATCATGGCAAACATCTTCACTTTGGCACTTCCTATATCCAGTTATGGCTCCTGTATCAATAAATTTCTCTGAGTTGACTAATTTTCTATGTAAGACTGCATCAAATTATTTTAAGTCATTCAGATATATTTGTGACTTTCTTTTGTTTTTAAAAAAAAGTTATTGCTGTTGTAATTACATTTGGTTGTGTGTTCTTCCACATACTGTCATGATCTATTTTTGATGAAAAAAATTCAGGTCTTGTGTACTATTCAGTTCAATCTAATAGACTTCCTACTTCTAATTTGAAATTTACTTTAAAACATTTTGCTCTAGATATGTTGTTTTCTACATTGTTTCTTTCATATCTATGTTTTGGAGATTATCTTGAGTAAAGTATTTAGTATGGAGCCAGTGCATATATCACTTCATCTCAGTACTGTTCGCATGGCTTGACAGTCCTGCTTTTCATGTTTTCTTACGGCTAAAGAACTTTTGCTGATCAGCTGACTTGGTAAGGTCAAACTTGGCTTGGCTTTTGCACATTCTAGCTTGGTATTCACATTTACAGATATTAGTTTTCTATGTGAATTTATCCTTTTTCTATTTATTGTTTCTACTTTCTCATATTGCTTTTTGTTAGAATGATACTCATTTAGGATAGGAGTGGTAATAAGATTAGTGAGGGACTCTGCAACTTTGTGTGTTAATAATTCAATTTTAATTGTGATCTGCACCATTCTTGTTGATTCATAGTTTATCCTTAATTACTCAGACCCCAAAGCCTTGGTAGAAGACAAGCTAAATAACCTTTAAAGACTTGTGTAAATTTTGCATAAATCACTGCAAAATATGCTGCTTTCTGTTTAGTGGTAAAATGAATACAGATGTTACTTTGTGAAAGTTGGTCTGTATTTAAACCTTATTTTTCTTCTCATATTATAATTCTGGCCTAATAATTTCACAAGAATTATTTATATTATATTTCTGGCAAAGGTATTGTATTAAATTATGTTAGTTTGTTAAGACACATGAGAGAATAAAGAATTAGTAGCATTCAATAAAATTTCAATTTCAGCTTCATACTGTGCAATTGTTTCACAGTGATTTCTGAGCTTAAAAAAATGTTGATTTCTTCCTTGTTTACCAGCATCAAGAACAAGTGCTTAATGATACAGTGGATGGAAAAGAAATCTACAATACAATTCGTCGCAAAACAAAGGATGCTTTTTATAAAAATATTGTTAAAAAAGGATATCTTCTGAAAAAAAGTGAGTTCTGTTTGCTTCTATGAAATGTTTTTTTTAGGAAGACATAATACATAAAATGAAACACAGTATGAAGATGTTGATTGGTAGTTCTTGCTGAAAAAATCAGAAAACAGCACAAAAAGTAAGCGCCTTTTATCAAAGGTAACATTCAGACTCATTAAGTACATTTTCATAAAATGTATTAATATTGCATACACAGCTTGTTTAAATATAAGCTGGTCATATGGGTTAAAGAGAGCTAGATTGATGTAAATCAGTACATTCATTGGAGACCAGAGCTGGTTTAATTTTGTTATTCCAAGTTAGGTAATGTGTTTAATTTGTAATGTATATTCTGGTGTATGAGGTACATTGAGCCTTTTTTAAGGTTCTATCACTGATACAATCAACACAGAATGATAGAATCATTGGATTAAAAGCTGCCTGACTCATCTCAGTATATCCTTGAAGAATTACCATTGAGTGAATGTAAGCTATAATGTTTCTGCATATGACAAAGTAGCTAAAACAATAAGTACCAAGAAGTGATCTGAATAGCAAGCAAAAGTAAAAAAGAAGGTAAGCATTTAAATATAGTCAAATTTAAAAGATGCATTCAAAGGAAATAAAAACTATATCCTCTGCATAAGGCAAGGAAAGCATCTCTTCTAATGTGCTAATTCTGAGAGAAGGTGTAGAGGGATGTGGTAGGGTGAGGAATCAGCTGAGAATGAACTTGAAGTGAAAATCTTTACCTAAAAGGGATAAAGAAATATTTCAAATGTGCAAGCAGGAATACTGCATAGGTTTGGAGAGATACACATACCTACAGACAGAACAGAAATTTAATAAAATTACTCTTCCATCTAGTAGAGCATAATAACTGAATGTTAAAGTTAGTTTTCCAAAACAGTGAGTACTAGTGCTTGTTTATGAAGGGCTGTGGTGGGTCTATGATCATCAAGTTGAAAATTAAGGGTGAATATTTTTCTAAAAGGTACTGTGGTTTATATATGAATTAGTTTCAGAAAGTTCTTTATCATTTGTAATTCAGAGGATGTTAAATGAGTGATTTATTTTTGGTTTAGTCAGTGGCTAAATCTACATTTTACTGATACATCTAATGTGCCTTCCAACAAACCTTGACATATAAATCTCTGGTTATTAAATTTCTTTTAAATGCTTTTTTTCTGAAACATGTGGAGCTGGTCAAATTTTTGGATATAACTCTGTTTGGGACATGGTTCTTATTCAAGTTTTTATATATTGTATTCCCATTTCTATTCTTCAGTCATTCTGATTTAAGATAGTGTGTTTCAATCTGTTATGTTGATCAGTTTATTAGAGTTTAGGAATAATTTTCTCATGGCAAGAGAAATCTATTTCTTAATTAAAATAGCCATAATAACTTGGATCACTTACAGCATCACACATTATTCACAAACTGTATAGACACAGTCTTCCCATTGATATTAACAAGCTCATATGCACTTGCTTAATCCTGTTGAGATTAATGAAAATGTTTAGAGAACCATCTAAAATTGTACTTGAATCTGTGAAGAAGGTCTAGTTTTAGCTACATGCTGCAAAAAATTGAGTACGTATACTGATGTAATTGCTTAAGTGTGATTAACTGTACATTGTTCTTTTTGTATTTTGACAAAAACCTTACCTCTTTTTTCTTCATTTAAAAAGTTTACATGTTCATTAAAACTATATTGTAACTTCGCACTTGCTTTCCTTACAGGTAAAGGAAAGAGATGGAAAAACTTGCACTTTATATTGGAGGGAAATGATGCCCAGCTTATTTATTTTGAAAGTGAAAAACGAGCAACAAAACCTAAAGGATTAATAGACCTTAGTGTGTGTTCAATCTATGGAGTACACGACAGTTTATTTGGCAGGTAGGGCATTGGTTTTAGTTCTTGTACATGTAGCGGGACATATACAAGATACAGACAGTATGTTACTAATGAACGAGTTAAGTCTGGTACAATAAACTTGCTTTTTGATACCTCAGCCCTGATAACTGTCCATGTGTGGTTTTTTAGCTTTTGCTGATTGTGGAATGAAAGAACGGAGACTCTTAGTTCATACTGCATTTTATTCCATAGTTGGTGTAGATTGCAATAGCATATGTAGACAGATTTAACTGATTAACGGTAACTTGTGAAGCCATGGCAACTTGATTGCTAGCAACTGTTAACTTCTAGTAAGAAATTTTAGAACTTAGTCTTAAGATTTTCTCATGCAATATGATGTGATAATGATTTGGACTTTAGCATTGTGTCATTTTTCAATATTGTGTATTATTTGTTCCACATTTTGTATTACAGGCAGTAAAAAGATTATGAAGTAACTATATTGAGGATTTCAATCCTATTGAACCAAGAATTGATAACATCAACTATTTTGTG
>NW_010223594.1:3914-22786 GCF_000690775.1 Eurypyga helias | reverse complement strand
AGTCCTTCTCCTCAGGGCTGCAAGGGAAGACCTGAATTGCTGACACTCTTTAGAGCAAAAAGCCAGCATGGAAAAACCTAACAAAAAGCATTTGAAAATGCTTTCTTAAAAATAAGAGTCATACAAAGCAAACTGGAATATAAACCCAACTGTGCAATACTACTTTGCAAATTGTCTTGATTTTGGAAGGATGCAGAGCGCATGTTAAGATCAGCTGCCTGCACAGACTAACTTATAATAAATGGCATTGCATTTTTTCTTCCCCAGCCCAATCTCCATCCATACAGCACTTTTATTTATGACCACAGTGTTCAGTAGCAATGAGAACTGAAGTAGGAAGGAAACGGCCTCAAGAACATGGCAAGAATCCCGTAAACTTAAGGGAGGGCAATGGGGAAAGGTACTTTAAAAGTACAGGTGGTTGGTGTAAATTATTGAACATTTGAAATGTTTTCCCTTGGTAATTTTAATCACATTGCAAAATCAGTCACTCATGCTTTTGTGAAGCACTTGATTTATTGGAAGCTTTACGCTATCAGTTTGCAGCTCAGGAGCCAGCCCTGCACTCAGCGCTGTGGGCTGGCTCAGAGCCACCGCTGCCAAACACCCACTGCCACAAAATTGCCAGACATCATCCAAAATGGGATGTTGATGCCCAAAAGCACTCAAGCTGACCTATGAATCCTACATGGACACCAGAGAGCATCCTCAAATCCACCCCTGCTTCCAACAGGAGTGCGCTCACCTGCAAATCGGGCTGGGCTGAAGGCTGTGCACTTGTGGTTGGGTCTCCTTGCCTCATGCAGGAAATGAGCTGAGCGTGTCTCAGCGGGAAGCATCTCTGACTCTTTTCAGAGATGCCTGCTGGGGGGGGGCTAACCACCTCCTGGGTGTGCTGCTCCAGGACCAGGGCTATGGAGGTGTTCCCTCAGCCTCCAAGGGAACATGGGCTGTGGGGAGATGGCCTGGGAATTAAGGTAGTTTGGAAGTATCCCAGGGAAATTGTGCCTACAGAGAGCTGGAAAGGCATCTTGGGGTGGTTTGTGCAAAATGGGTACTTTCAGACACATAACGATGCTTTACAGATTTGGTCACATTTCCCTCCACACTGATTCCCCCTCTTGCTGTTCTTTAAGCACCGACTTATTTTTCCACTGTATTTGGAGCTTTCTTACCTTTGTTATCTAAGAATAACTAATTTATTTTGCTTTATGTCTTTTCTTACCAAGAGTTGTTGCCTTAACTCTTACATGGTTAGCAAATGCTACCAGATCTCACCCTTAGCGTATCACAGTGAACGTGAAGGTGATTTAGGCAAACAGGGGTTAGGATAAGCAGGTGATACTTCACGGTGTTTAATGCACGGACATATCTAATGCCCATCACATGACTGGACCACTTAATGGACAAGTTTTGGCTGCAGAGACATTGTGCAAAGGTCTTTGTAAGGACTTTGGGCACACTGGCACCATCTGTGTGGCTGTACAGTACTTTGCACGACAGGGTGTTGGATGTGATAGCAAAGGATGACAAAGCTTCGTGTCTGCCTAAAAGCAAGGGAGTGCTGGATCTTTGTTCTACCTGGGCAACCTCACTGCTGCCAGCTGCTATAGCTGATGGCAAAATTTTCCTCATCCATTTATTTTCTTTTTTCTTTTCTCTTAATTGACTTAGCTGGACTTCCAGAAACTACGGCCCGGATCTTTTGCTGGGAGTTTTGTCTTTGGCATTAATGAAATAGTATCTGGACTTTAATGCTCAGTATTTGAACCACTCAGGCTGCCGGAATCCTAATTCAGCTATTAACACGGGTCTGTAGCAGGCATAAGCACAGTGGGCTTGTTGGGGCAGCTTGTTGCCTGTTTCCTGGAAGAGATTTGGCAGCTCCATAGACTAAAGGATTTCCCCTTTTCCCTGTCATCATCCTCTGTGCAGGGAAATCCTTCCCTTCCCTTGGACTGCCCAGCGAGGTCCACACTCTCAAGTCCCTGAGGGACAAAGATGACAGTAAGGTGATGAAAAAGGCAGCACGACCGGGCACACCTCTTGCCCAATCTACCTCCTCCCCGCGCACCAAATTCCCCTTGTCGGCAGTTAGTGCAATTTACCGTAACACAAAGACTGTCCCAAGCGCCATTAAAAATGCAAATAATGCCCAGCGAGGGGAATCAGCAGTTCCTTTGCAGCTTCCTCCAGCCCCGGCACGTGTGGGACAGGCGATGCTCTGCTGCGCCACGTTTGTGAGCTCTTGAAGTTGCATCTATTTTCTTTTAAATCTTAGCAACGTAGCTGCAGACTTAAAACGTAACAGACATTTAGAAACTGTATGACTTTCCCTAACTGTCTGTAACAGTTTCAAGATAACTCATTTTTAAAAGAATTACTTTAAACGGAGACCACTTTAAACCAGACCTTTGTACTTCTTGTTTTTGCTTTTATCTTGGCACAGACGCTTACCCTCTCTCGAGCTCCTTTGTAGACTTCATTATGCAAAGGCAAAGAAGCTACGCTAACGTTGTAATTTTGTTTGGCAAGGTGAGCCGCAAAACGTATGCTGTGTCATGCCTTTTTATTGCTGTGCAAGAATTGCCAAAGCAGCCTAAAGGAGGAATCAAGGACATGATCGTTGCGAGGAAAAGAGGAAACGGTCCAGTTTTACAACACTCAGGCTTGTAACCACTTGCGGTAGATAGTTTCAGAACTGGTTTCATTTAAAATTATTTTCTTACCAACCGACAGCAGCTCCGAAGTGACTCAGGTTTAATCCCACCACTTTCTGATCCACGTGGAGCCATTTTTCAGTGCCCTAGTGACCAAAGCCCTCCTTGTGCAGCGGGCACAGCGTGGGCAGGGGCTGCCCCGGCCTCTCCCTGCGGTAAAGCCAGCAGAGGTAAAGCCAGCCCGAGCAGAGGTAAAGCCATCCCCAGCCAAAAGAGAAAGGGTCCTTGAGCAGGCACTGACCTCCCTTTTCCACTACGTGGATGCCGGCATGTCGCGCCTTATTCTGCTCATGCTCCAGGAGCAAAACCTGTATTTCTCAGTCTAGACAACCTGTAATCAGGCGAGGGAAGACCAGGCGAAGGGAACAATTAATGGGTGTGATCTCACCCGCCGAGGACTGGCTGTCTGCGTGGGCATCCATGGGAGCAGAGGTGAGTCCCCCTTCCAGACCCACGCTTCTTCTGGGCCTGCCTGTGACATGGGCACCACACTCCCTCCCCACTTTCATTTAAAGGGGATCAAGGAAATAACTGGGCTTAAAAACAACCCAAAAGGTAAATTGTTATTAATTTGGCCCCAGACGTAAGGTGTCGCGCTGCCCCATGGCAGGGGTGGGCACGAGAGGCTTGAGAGGGGCAGAGGAAAGGCAGTTTTCACTGTATCACAAAATGCCCCATTGCACCGCCTCCCAGGTGTGTTGGTCGCAACGCCCCCAAGTCTGCATGACACTTAGGAAATGGCTTGAGAGAAGCAGCTGTGTGGAAGGAGGCCCAGCATCCCCTGGGGAAGCAAACCCTGGGGTATGCCCATGGCTGCTGCCTGTGCCCCACTGAGGGCAGGCACAGGCAGAGGTGGTAGGAAGGAACAGGGGTCGCATGGTGGTGGTGGCAAAGGGCACAACTCCCCTCACCACATGTTCCCAGATTTGGGAACTTTTGGAGGGGGGAGGGAGTAGAAGAGGAAGGGACATTCATCTGAAAGCGTAAAAAAGAGGTAATGAAAGTACGGCAATGCCAGTCGCTCGCTGTGTGCCACTGAAACACAGGGGCAGCATCACCATTTTGGCTAAAACCTGGGTGTTTGCTGTGTTGGGCAGAGGGGGACGCCCCAGCATCCAGCCCCCCCGCTGCCAGAGACTGCTCACAGGTGGCAGAGGCCAAGGGGGATCACCAGAGGGAGGTGTGACAGGGAACATCTCTGGGGGTCATTACTGACCTGTCATCACAGGCTGTCTCAGGCAAAAAGAGGCACTTCTATGAGCTGGAAAAACACCCCAAAAGGAGAACTGGAAATGTTTCCCTCTCTGGTCAGCTTGCTCGCCATTTGCGATTTCATACCTTCCCTATTCTAAGGAAACGCACTTTCTGTGTGTCAGACTTCAGAGAAGCGACAACCAGCTTGGGGTGAATGCTTGCAGGAAAGGGACAAGGCAGGAACGCCTTAAGAAATGCCCCAGGATGGCTCCCACACCCCTGAAGGCCAGCCCTCCATGCAGGCACAGCCTGGGAAGGCAGAGGCTGCTTCAAGATAATGATGCCTTCAAAGCAGAGGGATGCACGGAGCAACGGAGAGGTTTGCAAGTCGGGGTTCTGAGAGGGAGCGCGCTGGGAATGAGAGGCAGGTTTCCTCAAGGCCACCCACTAAACCTTGCTGTCCCACTTAGCACAGCTTTCAACCCCTTGTATGACAGGTATCCAAAGCAAGGCGGTGACGCTGAACATGTCCTTTCAAAGGACGATATGCAGAAGAAACTTTCCAACTATCACCTTTTAATAACACAGAATAAGCAGGCCTGCCCTCCTCCTTCTGGGGAGGATGCAGAGGGGACACTGGCGGCTGGGCCAGCCAGAGCCGCAGGCGGGAGATGGGCTACATGGAGCACTCGCAGCTGCCATGGTCTCCGTGGATTTTGGAAAAAAGCGACCACTGCAGAAATGTGTTGCTTAAATTTCATATCCTGTTGTGTGCGGCGATGCAGTCCTTTTGGGAAACAGTCCTGGCAGACAAAAATAAAGCAGCAGTGTGGAAACAGTGGGACAAACAGCTCTTCCCGCACTCATCAGAGCCAGCACACCTAGACTACTCGAAGTCCAGTCACACGCAGCCCAAACCAACTCAGTTCCTCACGGGAAAGCTGTGCCAAAACCACTTGGAAGCGCATCCCAGCAGAATGGTATCATCCACAGCATTCATCTAGAGTTAGTGACATGAAACTTTCCTGTGGCCACACCAGGCCATTTTAAATTTGAGGCGGGCACAAGACATGAGATTGTAGGGAAACTCCTCTATTAATATCCAAGCCTTGGAACTAGCCTAAGGTAGAGAGTTTTTTGGAGCAGTGTGCTGCATGCAACACATGTAAAAAGCAGACTCGCCTTTAATGCCTGAAACGTTGATGCATCTAAAATCATCGGTGCACCTACAATCAGGCCTTCACAGGAACCTCATTTCCTCTGAGTGCCTTGTGACCAACAGACCTACCGTGCATGGGTGGAAATATTCTTGATCTCCAGTGATCAAAGGCTGATCTCTCGGAGAGAAAGAAGCAGCAAAACCTCAAGAAGCTGAAGGACGTGCAGGGCTTAACATTTACTCTTTAAATACTTACTTTTATACTCTGTGGTATAAAAAAAAAAAAACATTTTCCATCCTCCTTTTGCCCTGGAAACACAGTTCAGAGGATTTAGAGGATACGTGGTTCTCAGTGCCACACTGTGAGTAATTCATACGGGGCTGGACACTGAAGCGACACAAGCCCCGGGGGCCCGCATTGCTCCTAGAGCCCCTGGCTGAGGCCAGAGGGCTGCCATGCCCAGGATTGCAGCAGCCTGCTCCCGTGGGAGCGCAGCCGGCCACTGGTTTGCCTCGCAAGGCCAGTGCCGAGGCTGCACGATGCAAGAGCGTTGTGCCCGCTACGTGGCCTGCGTCCAGGTGCTGCGGGTAGCTGGGGCGGGAGCTGCATCCCCCCTCACGCCAGGTCATCTCTGCCTGTGAGTCACAGCCCTGACTCGTGAGCTGGGGTGGATTAATTAAACTGTAATTTGCAGATGTTGCCGCCTACATCTGTCCACGCTGCTCCTCTCCTGGAGGTGGCAGAAGCGAACATTTACTCTGCCATCTGAAATATTTGGCCAGACCCCAGGTGCGGATGGGTTAGGGCGAGTGTGCAGGCAAGCACACACCTTGCAGTAATGGACCCGGGGGAGGAGGTTTCCACACCGACTCGGAGGCTGGAAAATGCCTGCCGCTCCCGTCTGACCTGCCCCTGCCCAAACCCCACGCCTGGCCCCTGCATCCCCGGGAAGGTCTCTGCTCACCCCACACCAGGCAGGCCCTCTAGCACCTCGGACCAGGGCAGGTGTTGGCCAAATGAACCTATCAGCACCCTAAGGCTAACAAGCACCAGTTCTCCTGGCATTTCCATTGCCCTGGAAAATAAGTTATACTGGGGCTAAAGAGCTAGAAACATTTGCACTGACATGTATTTAACTGAAATAGCCAATTAAACTAAAATCTTTGATTTAAGTGAAAATTAGACAAGTGGCAGTACCCAGGATAAGATTGATCAGGATTATTTGTGAACTCCCGGTCACATTTCTGTTGGAAGGGCCAAAATTACGTATCGTGTGCTTATGCTGGCTCTCCATTTAATTCTTTTTTTTTTTTTTTTCTGGCATTAAACCACCTGTTGGAAGACAGACGGTGCCTTATCCAGCATAAAGGCAGCCAGGACGGCGTTAACTCGTCAACAATTCCTGAACAAATGGAAGTACTTATTTGTACAGGATCAGCACTTTGCACCAGGAAGGCACCGTGTTCTAGATACTTCATTGGAAGCCACAAAGCCAGGGTTTTTTTTTTCTTCTACCAACAGCCCACGTGCGCAATGCTTTAACTGGCTAAAGGGCTTAGCCTCGGCCCTTTGATTAGAGCAGCACAACCCCTTCCATAGGCTGGTTCTTAGCTTTGGGTTAGTCATTGCTTCTGGTTTACACTTAGGAATTTTATTTGATGCGGGAGCAGATAAGCGATGCATCTGCTCCGTCACATTTCCCCGGCGTCTCTCCCTTTGTTCTTTTTGCCTTTTATCCACCAAGTTCTCTCTGCAGAGATCCCTACCCTCGCCCGGCCACTTTCCCGTTCTTTGCTAAGCCCACCTCTGCCCACCGCTACTTCTGCAGGGGAGGCAGACCAGGCGCTAGCATTTAGCAATGCCCTTGCTATTTACTGACGTTAATTCCCTCGCTCGGAATTAATTTCCCCTTTGTTTGCCTGCGCTAGAAAGGTCTGTGAAATTTGCAACGGTTTCACCCGAAATGAGAAAAGGGAAGCAAGAAACTCTGCAGCCCATGGCATGTGGCAGCCCCGGCCATCCCACCAGGCTCCGCGCCCTGCTCGCGGCTCTCCCCTGCATTCAAGGTACGGCTGTGCGTGTCACGACCGGGGTTAGCACGCTCCGGCCTTGCAACAGCAAACACCCATTAGTGGAACAAAAGCGACGGTGACAGTTGGCAGTGCATAGCTAACTCTGATTAAAGGCCAGCTTGTTTCTTTTGACAGGACAAGGTGTAATGGTTTTATATTTAAAGAGGGAAGATGTAGATCGGATATCAGGAAGTTCTTCCCAGAGAGGGTGGTGAGGCACTGGAACAGGTTGCCCAGAGAAGCTGTGGATGCCCCATCCCTGGAAGTGTTCAAGGCCAGGCTGGATGAGGCTTTGAGCAGCCTGGTCTAGTGGAAGGTGTCCCTGCCCATGGCAGGGGGGTTGGAACTGGATGGTCTGTAAGGTCCCTTCCAACCCAAACTGTTCTATGATTCTATGACTTAGGGAAGAGGGATGGGGGGCAGGGGACCAGTGGCTGGTGCCCAGGAGAGACCCAGAGCTCTTCTGGCTGACTCAGCCAGAATTGTTCCCACAGGTGCCAGGGTACAGCCCCTCTCCTGCCCCGCATGGGCAACTCCTGTGGGTGGAGAGCACTGCCCAGCCTCTGCAGCAGCCCTATGGCATGTAGGTCGGCCACCTCCTGGAGCAGCCCCAGCTGGGACTGAGCTGGGCAAGATGAGGCAGGCAGGGAAGAGTTGCTCACAGCAAGCCTCCCAGCTGGGAGCAGCATTTGCTTGATGGGGTAGAGCACTTGCAACAGAAGGTGCTATAGGCATAAATATTTACATTTCTTTCCAATGCATATCAAGCCAAATTCCATGTCCTGGTTGCAGGGTGGATCAGGACAGTCAGACACACAAGTTCAGAGAACAGAAAGGTAGGGGTAAGGCCCAATGCTAATGCCTCCTTCCAGAGGGGATGGAGAGCCCGGCTGCTGTGCAGCTGTGCTGCCTTTCTAGCAATTAATTCAGCAGAAAGGGAGGGAGGAATCACAGCCTTGCAGGCTACTGGTTGCTTTTTAATCTTTGCTTGGAGGGCTCACCTGGCAAAGCTGTTCCCTGGGGTCAGCAAGTCTAGAGAGCAGTGCCTGGTGAACAGACACCCTGTGACGCTTCTGCAGAGCTCCTCTGTTAGGGGAATGTGACTTGTCCCTGTGAAATCCTGCCATTCCCCTGGGAATGCATAGTCTGAGCATGGAGCAGGAAGGAAAGAAGCAGGGAGACATTCCCACCTTATGTCATCTCCTTAAAAAAGGGCAGGGAGGTATGTTTAAATTCCCTTTTTCTCTTGGTTGGCTAGACTTGTCCTGGGCCCTAGTCAGACTGCATGTCTGGGTAGCGCATCCTGGGGTAAGGGACACTATATCCCACTGTGGCCCTCCAGCATTGCCCAGGACCTCCATCCCAACTACTGGACTGCTGCAGCTGGTCTGCTGAGGTACATGAGCACCAGCACTGGCTTTCCAGAGCGACCTGCCCCACACTGCAGTTTGCTCTGGTTTTGCTCAAGCTGGGCAGCCCCTGCAGCAGGCAGATGAAGCACAGCCAGACCATGGCAAGCCGTCCCTGACACTGGATCTGATCCCTGGCAACAAGTGCCCTAACCATGCCAAGTGTGCTCCTTACCAGCACCCATGTGAGCTAATCCTACCCCGTGCCTACCCAACCCTCCCTTTTCCTTCCCTGGGAAAGCCATGAAGCTTCTTACCCAGTGGCATTGTCACTGGGCAGCTGAGCTGGCACCCATGGGGAGACTGGGATGGCCAGCACCGCCCCAGGCTGGCCTTTCTGGTTGCACAGGAGGGCCAGCATTGGGGGCTGCCCTGGCTCACACCTTGGCAGCTTCCTCTGCAAACCCAACAGACGCCTGCAGCAAAGAAACCGAACCAGAGAAGTGAGGTGGCTGCAGGAAAGCATATGTTGGGTTCTGCCGATTCTGCTGTTGCTCCTGTTTGTGTCAGGATCTACCTTTCCTGCTATTTGTAGCCTTTTTCCTGCTGCCTCTCCAGCAAGAAACAAAGCGGTGATTGCTGGAAATGCTGCTGCACGATGGGAAAAGTAGCTAACATAGCGGCTGGGTGTTATGCAGAAGTCTTCCTACAGTGTCCTTAACACAAATACTCTTACGGAAAATGAATCAGCCCTCTTCGGGCTTTTTTCCAGAGGTCCCTCTGACTAATTCTGCCCAAAACAGTCAGGCTGACCCGGCGCAATGGCGTGACGGTGGCAGACAGGACTTGCTCACGTTTGGGTGGAGGCAGGGAAGAACTGTTTTGCAGACCTCCCCCCAAAAAAATCCTCAGGCTGACTCTGCCAAAAACCACACCAAACATATGGTAAACGAAATTGCTGGCAGGGAGCTGGCTTGGCCGGCGGGAGTGTTTCAGCACTGTGGACTGCTGTTAGCTGGCCTGAACTTTATTTACGCTGCTTTAAGCATCTACGTATTTAAGGGAGAGAAGGCGAAGAGGAGGGCATTGCCAATTTTTGGGGGGCGTGCTTTTGATGCTTCTCTGTGCATGTTATTTTTGTGATGGTGTTAGGATAGTCCCAATTCTTGTCCCACCCTGCGGTTAAGAGCAGCAACCGCAACACAGAAGGTTTCACCTCCTCGTATGGCAACAGACTGCCCTGGAAAAGCAGACAGAAGGGTTTTCTCTCTTGGAACAGGAGTGCTGCCTATTTCACCATATGAATGTCCTGTACATTTTGTGGAGCTGACGAAATCGTGTACAGATGGGATCCGTTCTAACAAAGGCTTTTATTCACAGAGCAGGTTTCTCTGCCGTGTATCTTGGGCCACATTCCAGCTTGCATAGTCATATCAACCAAATGCATCCACAGAGCCAGACAAATTTCTGAGCAGATATTCAGGTGCAGAGACGCTCTGCCTCTGCTGCTGTGAGCAGCATGACTTCCTTGCGCAGCGCTGCGGGCCCCCTGGAAATCTGAGACTTGGAGTCATAGCAATAAACCTGCACTTCCTCACACGGCATCCTTCACAAGGATTCAAGTACCCGATACCATTTCCAGGCTGCTGCCAAGTGCTGTGAAGAAAGTGTGGCAGAGCAGCAAGATCCTAAGAAAGAGCATCCAGAGGCACCTGATGTCTTCAGTGATTTGGGAGGCAGCCATGGGAATAGCTGTGGTGGCTACAGCTACAGAAGGAGGATGAAAATAGAGCAGCCAAGCAGCGGTGCCTTTTCTTGAGTTTGGGACATCGGTTTTTTTCCTCATGGAGCTATAGTGCCAGGGGGAGAGCTCACCTCCATGTCCATGGGAAGCTTTCCACCACCCTTTGCATGCTGAAGTTTGAAGCTCGACGCTCCTCCAGGCCTACCCCGTCTCCCAGTTTCTCCCATGCATCTGTTGGCCATGCCATCCTGACCCTATGTTGCGCTGCTGAAGGGTTTTTGTAAGAGAAGGCAGGAAGGCAGATACCTCTGAGCTGCTGCCCTGCTCTTGCCACAGCCTCTGACCCCATGCACACACCTTCCCGGGGCTGAGCGATCACGTAAGCCGACGGGATGACCAAACCCCAGGTAATTTCTTTGTTTAACAACCTGTTGTGGATAAGGAAAATGGAAGACTGATCAAAGTGGCAGAGCAAACTTCTGGGCACAATCCAGCAAAATGCACCCTTCCCCCTGCTTTTCCTTTTTGCCGTACGTTCAGCGCTCAGTCAGTAGTGCCTCAGAAATACCACACTAGCTGCCCACGCTCAAAACAAGAGCAGCAACAACAACAAAAGGAAATACATAGAGGGATGACTTAAGTGAGTTTGGAAATCACTTCTCATATTAAACACTCCTTTAGTCACAGGCACAAAAAGGCATCAAAATTCCCTGCCTCTGATGTAAACAGCAGAAAGAAAAAGTCATCTGGAAGGAGAGGGTGATTCATGTTGAGGACCTGACTTGTAATATTCATCAGTGTTGAAACAGCCTCTGCAAGATGACTACATGTGAAAGCAGCACCAGCGAAATCCCAGCTTCTGCCACGAGAAGTATCATTAACGGCAGAGCGGCGTGGTGAGTCTCCAGTGCCACAACCCTCGCTCGGGTGAGCAATCGTCAGTCATCCGACCAGTCCCAGCTAAAACAGCAGTGTCATTCAGGTAAGACTGCTTTACGTAAGGGCAGCGGCAGCAGCAGACTGGAGCACGCTCAGGCTCTGCAGCTCTCTTCAATAGCAGAAGAAAAGGTTCTTTCTTGGTCTTGCAAAAACCCTTTCTGAGAGCTTCCTTATAAAGATGCTGCTCGAGCTGAGAACTTCAAGAAGACTGGAAAATTTGGCTAGTCTTTCCCTTTATGTTAATCGCCGTGACCCAAGCGGTAACAGGCCACAAAAGGCCGCGCTGACTTCATGCATTGTTACGAGATACTTTCCCCTGCATATCTGAATCTGTTTACTTAATCTTCCCAGCCTTTACCCATGAATATTAAATTCCTTGATCACTATGCATTAGGAGTCATCTTTGCACCATCTGTTTGTATTTATCATCTAACCCTTGTAAATAATAAAATGTACTTTGTTCTCAAGTTCATGGATCCTAGCAGGAGAGCAGTCACCGTGGAGGAAAAGTACTGTGTGAAACTATTGGCAGCAGCAGGACTCCGCTTTAGCTCCCCATCTTGCCACTACACAGTAATCAAATGAAAGCCAGAACCTGCCCCAAAAGGTGATCCGTGGCTTCCTTGAAGGCCCAGAAGAGACAATGGAGGGGTCCACATCCCTGAAAGCGATGCTGGCGTCCTCGTCTACGCTTCCAAAAGAAGGCAGTGGTGGAAGAGAAGGCAGGTTGCGCTTCAGAGGAGCAGACTTTCTAAATCACAGACACGCCAACGGAAGCAAGTGGCCCTGCTTGGGCAAAAACACAACCAGGCTTGGCTGGAGCAGCTGTGACTATTTAACAGGGTGGTCTGGGCAGCTGGCCTGGGCAAACTCTCCCAAGAGGTACTGGCAGGGAAGAAACAGCTGAGGAAAAAATGGGTAAATGAGCAGATACACAAAGTTGCTCTCACACCGGGGAGTGCCATTAAAGAAGTGAAATAGTCACCCATCAGCTGAGAGGCAAAGTTCAGGGAAAGCTAGGCAAACATCAAGGGAAACATTGATAAAGTGCAGTTGTTACGATATAAAATTAATCCTTAGAGGGAGCTCTGCCTGAAAATTTTATTAGATCATGCAATGAGGACAGCCCTGACACATATTACTGAGGTTCAGTTTCAACTTTATCAACGCAGATAAATGCATGCTTTCCCTAGCAGAGCAGTCCCGTGAGTAAGAAGAAAAATGCTCCACGGCTGAAGATCTCTGTGGACAACAGAAGCTGTCTGGTGAGCACTCCTCACACGCACGGTACCTTGCCAGAGCCAGTCAGACATACCTGGTGGCAGGCTCACCATGACTTACATCGCCTGAGGATTTGCCTCTCTGTGCTCTTATAAATTAACCTGTATGCCAGGCAGCTATCAATAAGCACTCAAATTGTTGCCATCTAGTTAAAACCTCATGTAGTTGGTTAAAGAAGGGATCATTTAGGAAATTAAATGGAATCATATTATTTCCATCCGACGTGCTGGTAGCAACAACTTTAGGCAAGAAAATGGTTGCCAAATATTTGTTTAACTGGAAGAGTTATCTGGGCTTGGACAAGATACCACTTGCCACTCTGCTTGGCCTTGAAAACATCCCACACTAGGAGGTTACCTATTAAGTGATAGACAATATATCTTGTTAATTGTTAGAGCATGATGACCTTAGACTTTGCCCAGGTATTTAATAACACCATCTGCTGTCTAGGTCTGCAATACTATTATTTTTACATGAGGATTACTCTTCTTGCTTCACAAACAAGGCTGTAATAACAACGCTAAAGGAGAGCAGAGCAGCGTGGTATTTAAACCCGACTGTCCAAGTAAAATATACAGGAGGTGCAGCTCACCCAAAAGATCCCAGACATCTTGAATCTGGAAATCCCGATGTGCTGAAGGCTGAGGGGCTGTGATCCAGCCTTGCGGACTGCACTTGGGAAAAACTCCCGTGTCTCGCCCGAGAAAGGGCCGGGAGTGAAAGCCACCCTTGTGCAGGCTGCCAGCCGCTTTGCTCGTTCCATCGCCGTTGCTGCATCCTTCCCCAAAACAACAGCAGTGGCCCAAAGGCCACCATTTAGGAACTGCTGTGCCTTCAGATCTTTTTCTTGTTGCAACGTACTTTTAAAGCACCTGCATTTAGTGCCAAATAATCACATTTATCTGGTTTTATATCTATACCTAAAAATCCTGCTGACAGTGATGTGATTTTTGGCTTTGGCTTCTTAGAGAATTTAGGGGAGGGAAGGAAAGTGTGAATTTCTCTGTGCAGCTGGTGTCTCATGATCAGTGTTTCCACCACCTTGTGCAGCCGGGGGTTTCATGTAAAGCCATTCCCAGTGCAGCGGGAACCTGAGCCTGATGGATTCAGTGACAAAAGTCCTAACAACCAAGATGAGTCAGTTTCTCACCCTCGAATGATGCAATTTTTGTGCAAATAGTCTTGTCTTCATAATAAAGAGGAGACGAAACCTGGTAGCTGGTGAGCTGCCAGATTGTGGAGGAAACATTTGAGGTATGAACACCAAAGTGCTCAAAAAAAAAAAAAAAGGCAAAGAGAAAGAGCCCAGACTGTACTGTAAATTAAAAAGTGCACATTTGCACTGGGAATTTTTGAAATGTTTTTATTTCACTGTATGGCTTATTGGTGCATGTCACTCAAGGGTGTGTATGGGGGATGCAACAATCGTGAAGCCCCTGCACTCTCCAGTTTAATTCCTGCATCAGACCTAAGAGGAGGAGTGCTTTCCTTGGCACTCTGTTGCAACAGAGAGGTCAAATATGAAACCAAACATATGAATGTAATTAGGAGGGTATGTAAAATATGGGGGCTGGATGTCTTAACAGTGTCCGAAGCAGGCATGTCTTGACATGCTGTTGGTTAAAAAGGACTTAAAGTATTCCAGTCTGTCGGACGGTGTATCTGGTTACATCTGAAGAGAGTTTCTTAGTCTTTTGTTCATATGATTTTTCTCCTATTTCAGGAGTAGAATTTTGATTCTGAAAGCCCAGCGTGCAGAAACATTCACCTCTTTTTGAAGTACACGAAACAATGTCTTTTTGTTACCAACACAAGTTGTGGAAGAGGATGTGAAAAAGTCCAGATTCCTCCCAGACTTACCCTGTACCCGGTCTGAGGCAAAGGCAGGTTTGTGGCCATTCGTACATGCTATCTGGAGGTGCATGTAGCAGGTTGTGATGGTTTCGTTACCATTTGTAAACACAGAAACTGGTATTTTCATATCATATATAGTTGAGTGGGGGTTCTTTCTGTTGTTTCACAAATGACAAGGGAACAGCTAAAATCTGTGCCAAAAGTATTTACAAAACCCTATCTCTGCCCTTTGCCTACAATTTGCATTTTCTTTTAAACCTTTCCAAGTGAAGCAGTAGGCAAAACCCCCGGCAACTAGAAGCATGTGCAAGGATGCAGAAAGCTTTAGAATACATTTCCACACCCTGCTGACCTATTCATCAAAAAGTCTGCCAAAACACATAACTCAGTATAAAACAGAATTCAGAAGAAAGAACCTTGCTTGCATTAACCTACTTCTTTCCAGGTTGCGTGCCACTGCAGGCTCTCCCAGCAGAAGAGGAGCTGAGCCCATTACGTGACTTTTCTGTCATCCCTAGAAATTTTCCCAGCTAATCGGTGGAGAGGGGCATGGATGGGAGCGACCCTCCTTCAGCAGTGGCGGTGGGTTGGGATTCTGAGCTGAGCCGAGCAGACACGATGGTCCTCTAGACGAGGCAGTGGTGACCTGTCAGCAGCACAGCCTCCTGACCTCATGTTAACCGGTGCTGCGCATGATCGCCTTGGGCCAAATGCTGCCCTGGTGCAAATTCACTGACTTAGCAGAGCTGCCCCAGGCAGACACAGTGCCCACTGGGTTCATCAGTTTCCTGAGGTCCAGCGTGGTGAGCGACACTAGGTTCAGATGTGCCCCGTTCCTTCTCTTCCCAGCTCTCTCTGAAACACCATCCTGGTTCAGGAACATGGTGCAACTCAGGCTGAAGTTCCCACAATCCTAGAGAGTGTTTGTGGAGCCACGCATTTGACAGCAATGGCTTCAAATGAAATGTAGTCCCCCAAACCGACGTAGACATGGGAGTATCTTCGTTACCTCATACCTGCATCCCATGTGCCAATTTTTCAGATTTTAATACAGACACCCAGTCTATATTCTGTGGGCACGCACATAAATGCACACACACACACAGAGCATGTTTTGTACCAGTTCGAAGCTAGGCCTCATAAGAACAATGAAGAAAAAATCATGCTGGTAGTTAAATGCTTTTATAGCATTACAGAGCCATAAGGACATGCCTCTGCAGTGAAGAGGAGGAGCCCTGTTGTGCTGGTTTTGGCTGGGATAGAGTTAATTTTCTTCACAGTAGCTCATATGAGGCTATGTTTTGGATTTGTGCTGAGAAGAATTAACAACACACTGGTTTTGTTGTTGCCAAGCAATGTTTACATTAAGCCAAAGACTTTTTCAGTTTCTCATACTGCACCTGTGGCCCAGCTGTTTCTCTACAAGAAGGTGGGAGGGGATACAGCCCGGACAGCTGGCCCAAACTGACCAAAGGGACATTTCATGCCATCAAACATCATGCTCAGTGTATGAGCTGGGGGGAGTTGGCCAGAGGAGGGGGCTCTCTCTCACTGCTCAGAGACTGGCTGGATGTCAGTTGGTGGGTTGTGAACAGTTCTATCTCTTTTTTTTTTCCTTTCATTGGTGTTTTCCTTTTCATTACATATTATCATTAGTAATAGTAGTAATATTTTCCATTACATATTATTAGTAGTAGTCTTATTAATATCATTGTCTTATTTATTTTCAATTATTAACTGTTCTTACCTCAACCCACGGCTTTTCTTGTCTTTTCCTCTGACTCTCTCTCCTCCATCCCACTGGGGGAGGAGGGAGTGAGTGAGGGTCTGTGTGGTGCTTAGCTGCTGACTGGGGTTAAACCACAACACCTGTGCAGAGGTTTCCCCACATTATCGTTAGTGGTGATGGAGGCAGAGTTGCCATCCCGCTCTGCCGGAGATGGAGCCCAGCTCAAGCTCCTCAGGCCCTCATAGGAAATCAGACCCATCTTCAGAGCTGTAGGCAGAAGCCCTGCCAACCCATGTGTCCTTCTCTCCAGCGTGCCCTCCAGCAGCTCAGGGGGGGTGGCACAGCCGATGGTAGGCAATGGGATGGATGTGGGTGCATCATGAGGGGCTCCCGCAGCAGCAGCAGACTGATGGCACCGCTGGGGTCCCTCCCCTGCCGCCCATCCTCACCTGCTCCTTTTTGCCCCAAGATCACCCCTGGAGAAGCGGGCTGGGGACAGTGGGGCAGGTTTAGCTGCACTGGGGCTGTTGACACTGCCGGGTTTGCTCCAGCAGCCACGCCAGCATGATGCAGAGGGCAGTGCCAGGAAGAACCAAGTAGCCAGGGTGGGGGAGAGTGGGACCACTTCTTCTGGTGGCAGCGTCAGGTCAATGTGCCAGCCAAGGCAGCGCTGCAGGTGTCCAGCACCCTCTCCTCTGGTAGCTCACCCACGTCCAAGGCCACCTGGGTCAAAGACAGGATGAGATGGTGCCCAGGAGACCAGGGCCTAGCTCCTCTCTTCAGCATGGTGCTCTGGGGCAGTGATTTGGCCTGCTATTATGTAAGATTTAACAAAAGCTATATAACAAAACTATTTTAAGTAAGAATGTTAATTGAAGGCTGAGTCAGGCTGCAGCGAGCACAAAGATGTTTTTGAGAGGCTCATACCCTTTTTCATCTGGTCTGTATTTTTTCCACTTAATTACAATGTGTGTGGAACAGCAGTTAGCAATAATAGTAACTGGCAAAGGGAAAATGGATGATGAAGGTGATTGTCCTCTTGCCTCTGGATCAGCCTCTGCAACCCATCCCAGATCTGCGATATCCAGCGGTTACTCACCTCTGAGGCTTCACGGGGCGTTTGGGAAGTGACCCAGAGGACTTTCATCTGATGCCTGGGTACCGCGGCCAGGCAGACAACCGGGGGAGGCCCTGGTCAGCACTAGGTAACTATCCCTTGCTGAAGTCTACATTCTACACCGATGTGGTTCTTCCCTGTCGCTGGTCTCCCTGGTGGGGTTAAAGGAGGTGTGGAGATGCCTGCCCACGCCACAGCAAGCTGCCATGGGGTCCGAGACAAAACGACAGCAATCTCTTCCATTGGCATGACTCTCCAAGCAGACCATGGAGCTGCTTGGTGCTCCTGATCACGCCAAACTGCATGTTGAATCTGTGGTGGGATGTGTTAGGGAGAAGGTTGTTGAGGGACACCTGTCTGGCAGCTTCCAAGTGCATGTGCGAGACCCCTGAATCAGCAGTGAGTGGCGGCTGTGCAAGCAGTCTCTGCAACCGCCCCCACGAGCTCACCAGTGCAGCAATTCCTTGGGCACGACGCGAAGACCTTGGCAGGTCCCATTACAAAGACGACTGGTCCTCAGTCCCTCATCCCATCCCATTGGGGAGACTAAGTGATACGCAAGTCCCAGCCTTTGGCAAACTCCTTTAATGACTGAAATTCAGAGGAGACCGAGTTTAATTGCCACTTCCAGCACAGGTCTACCAGTTATTAATGTTGCTGGTGTTCTTTTTATCAAATATGAATTCAACTGTACTCCTAGCAGGAGCTCGGCTTGAGCAAGAGGGATTTAGGTGCCTGGAAAAGGGATGTCTGTGATTTTTTTGCCTGAAAGGACAAGTGGACAGGATGAGATAATGCAACACAACTCTGCTTTTTAAGTTTACAAACTTATGTCTAAACTTGTAAGTATTGCTCCTCAGCACTGCTACACAGTACTCCGCATACTGTGCATATGACAGAACGGACAAGAAGATAAAAATACCCTCTTCCACTTGTTTTTATTTGGCGTATTAGACAGCTGTGAGCAGAAAGTGAGCAGTAAGTCTAGGGTCTGAAGCACAGAGAAAAGCATTTCTCCCCACTCTGACTGCCTGGAGTGCTCCCTGAGGGTCTCCCTGCAGAGGAGGGGCACTGCCCCAGCACTGGGAGGAAAGGGAGAGGAATGAGAGGCAATGCCAGGGGGGGCAGAAACAACTTCCATTTCCATTTTGTGTTTTCTCACATTTGGGCACGCTTCTCGTTACGTGGCAAAGCTGCAGCAATATAAGTGCAACGACTAGCAGAAATGTGGGGCACCCCAACTGTATCTCAACATGCCTGGAACAAACCGGGGTTGCAGCCCAATGTGCTGGCTCACAGCCTTTGCGTGCCAATGCCCGAAATTCCTTCCGAAGGAAGAGTGATCTGTTTGAGAGACCTTCCTGCAGCAGCTGCACGCCGGTCTGTAGGCTGTAGTGCTTCCTCTACAGAGCAGCCCCCCTGAGGTAGGGGGACAGGGGAGCATGGGTGGGAAGGTCTTGCTGCCCAGGGAGGCGAGCGCCAGTGGCTGGTAACCATAAAACCTTAGGGATTGCAAGGTAATTGGAGAGGGAATCCATCTCCCCTTTCTTTTACCCCTTCAAGTCCCTTTGAACTAGCCAACCTGCATGGAGGCCAAATCCATCCGCACCTGCCCCCCAAAGCTTTCACCCCCCCCAGGCTCTCGCCGCACAAGGAGGATGAAGCAAGCAGAAAAGCTGGATTACAAAACCATTGGCACTGGCAGGAAACCTT
>NW_010223594.1:3417-3734 GCF_000690775.1 Eurypyga helias | reverse complement strand
CCGTTTGCTGCTTCAGGGAGACATTTTGGTAATGCAGGAACTCCCACACTGGAAACAGCTTTAATAGCTCTGGCCCAGGCTTCAAGAAGGTCTGGGCCTCGGTTTTGACATTTATTTCGTGTGAGGACCTCATCGCCAAGTCCCCCAAGCAGGAGAAAAAGCATTTCCCAGTCCAAACTCCCCAGCCCAACCAAGAAACCCCTTGGCGCACCCTCCCTGGGGCTCCTCTTCTTGCATCACTCAGGGAGACCCACTCTTGGACGGAGGCAGGAAGGGCAGGGCTGCCCCGGCTTTGTGACCAGCCAGTGCCTCGCATG
>NW_010223594.1:3073-3403 GCF_000690775.1 Eurypyga helias | reverse complement strand
GACCAGCCAGTGCTTCGCATGCTGCGCCGACATGGGCTCAGGGGGATGAAGCGCAGACAAGGAATACGACTGTCCGGGGGCTTGAACAGAAGGAGTTTTAAAGCCCTCCGTAATTTTTTCAACAGACGATCTGTTTCTGCTCTCATTTTGTAACGTTTCCTGTGAAGCCCTCGCCCCTCTCCAATTTTTGGACGGTACATGGAAGCCTGTCGACTCCCACGCAGAAGGCAGGGAGCAGAGCTGGCGCGGTGTCGCGGAGGGGTCACAGCTTCCAGGGCTTCCTGTTTATGTTGGGAAGGGGTCACCCGGCCAGCCGGCCGCTCTGCCTGC
>NW_010223594.1:0-3055 GCF_000690775.1 Eurypyga helias | reverse complement strand
CATTCCTGCCCCCCTCGCCCGTGGCTGCAGACAATTGCCGACTGTGGCTCGCAATGCGAAGCACCAAGGCGGGGTGTAAATGGGATAACCCGACATGCCTATTTACCCAGCCTGGGGATAAGGGGCGGAAGCTTTTCCACATCAATTGCCCTTTCTTCTGGCATCTGGAAGTATCTCTCTGAAGTTTTTATTTCTCTTTGGAGGGTAGTAACCTCTCAATTTCTCAAGTATTTCCATGATCTTTTTCTCATTGCTTTTTTCCTACTGCTACTTGAAAAGAGGGTGTAAAGTCAACTGCTCAGTTAAAACCAGACTTGTTTCCTTTTTTAAAAAAAGCATGCAATTTTTGCTCCAAACCACCTAGGTTAGAGCCCACCAATGGAGCAGAAGCTGTAGCATCCAGGCTCTCACTCGCCATGTGACTCCCTGGTAAGCAGCGCACAGTTATGCACCCAAACTTTCTAAAGCAAAAATCATAGCAGAACAGCAGCATCCGTATCACCTCCGTATTTCGGGAGATCTCCCTGAACTAATAGCACACCAGTGTCCTGCTGGTGCTTCCTTTTCTAGGCTGGCTCTGCATGGGTGGTGACTCACAGGTCTTCAGGAGTTAACATCAAACAGCAGGGCTCAGCACAGCGCCCTTCAAGGAGTTAATAAAAGTCCCCCATGTATGGCAAAAGGCTGACACCCAGTAGCTACTGAGTCCCACTCAAATCTCTGGCACGTCCTGCCTCGCAGGGAGCTAGTGCGGTCACCTCCCTCCAGCCTCCATGGAGTATCCCTCTGCCAGCGCCTCCGTCAGCTCCTGCCATCAGCAGTCAGCCCCAGGACAGCCGGCAGCACGCCGCTGATGGGCGGCTCTGAGGGAAGCGCGCTCTCCTCCTGCGAGCATGTAAGCGCACATGGCCTCACTTTCATAGGGATGTTCCTGTGAATAAAGTTATAAGTGGTTGTAAACATCGGCAGGATCAGTGGCTTGCCGTGAGCCTGTCCAAAGCCTACATATGCCAACAGGCTCTCGTTTGCACCGGTATCTTTTTTTCTTTTTCCCTATAGCACTAAATAAAACAGTGGGGATTTTTCTTTTTCTGTAAGGTTTTTCTCTTTTCAGTGTGCCGTGAGACTGGCCTTCGGACCAGCATCAACGTGAAAGCAGGACATCGCCTGAACTGCTGTTTGATCTGTACATCTTCAACTCCATACACAAAAGGGTAGTGGTGGGGGATTCACTTTCAAAATGAGGGATGGCTTTAAAAGAAAATGAAAAGTTTCGGTGCTTCTAAAATGGTTACCAGGAGCTCACTCTTGCAGGCAAATGTCAGCAGCTGTCTGCAGGCAAGATCCGGCAGTTGCTTTAGGGGCTTTTGAACTGTTTGGCAAAAATCACATAATCCTCACCTAGGCAAGAGGCCCACTGAAACCCGGGTTCATTCGGCTTTCTGGAAAATCCTCTGGAGCAACCTGCCATCTCCAGTAGAAATGAAAATGTCAGAAAATAATCAGCAAAACATCATTTGCTACTTTCCTGCAGGACCTCTGCCCCAACACAAAGAGAGAAATGAGACCCATGGAGGAAGCAGCGCATGCCTGCAGCAGGGTGCAGATGTGTGGGGTAGGATATGGGGCAACCCTCGATGGGGAGGGAAAGGGGAATGCTGAGGCCACAGGGGAGCAAGTGAGGAGCACTGGTTTGGACACAGAAGGACAGGCAGTCCCCATGGAGGATGGGTGAACTGTGGGCTGGGGGCAGAGCTGTGGGGCAAGGGGCCACGTGCGATTGCTGCACCTGCGTGGAGGAAAGATGGGAAGGGACATGGGACTCTGTGAGGAGGGAAGAGCAGAGAAACACAGCAAGACCTCAGTGTGACCCAGTGAAAAATGCCAAAAAAACACGGGGTGGAAAGGGGCTCGCCATGGCGTTGATGTGGCAGTGGCAGAGTTCATCTTAAAGAGGTGCCCCGCTCTGACCTCTCCTCTCCCTTCCTTCCCTCCACCATGACACTGGGAACAACCAGGACAAGGTGAAGGCCGCCCACACCGTGCTGGGCCCTCATCCATGCCACCACGGTGCTCCTTGGCCCGGCGTGGCCCCGTGCCCCATTGGGTGTCCTCCAGCCCTTGCTGCTCCTATCTATAGCGTCGGCGTGTCATAGCAAGGGGCGTTCCGCAGAGATCAGGCACAAAAGGATGGTTTCTGTTTCAAAAAAAAAAAAGGAACAAGAAACAAATGCACTATTTGTTCGATTCCTGTGCAGTTACTGCTGCAACAGTCAGCAGCTTTGAGGCCTTTTTTTTGGGCGATTTGATACATAAACCACATTTCCTATGTAGCGCTGCCACTATTTTTTTATCAGCTTTTCGACACTGAGCTCAGTAACGTATTTTTTTGGTTTTGGTTTGGTTTTTTTTTTTACCTTTTCTACCAGAATGAATTCAAAGGCAGCGAATGCGTCAAAAGCAGAACACCGCTCATCTCGCCCTTTCCAAGCAGCCAGTTTTCATTAGAAATAAAGGAAAATAAATACAGATCACATTTTCTGTCCTGCAGTTAAAAGCCTGCCACAGCTGAAAGCTTTGCTTTCTTCTTCCCCTGCAGCCTCTCTCAGCCAGCACTCCAGCTCTGCTCATGATCTGAAATGTGCAAACACACTGTTTCTTGGCTTTCCACCAGTATATATAAATGTATGTAATTTTTTCCTTCGGAGAAGCTGGAGGCTAAAGCAAGAGGGCAAAGGAGTACGTGACTAAAGCATCCAAACTTCCTCTTTCATAAGTCATCACATGATGAAGTGCAATTACAATTCCTGCCTTGTTCCTGCCAATTGCAGGCGCATTGCCTCACCCGAGAAACCCGGCTTCTTCCCCTGTGTGTGTGTGTGTGTGTGTGTGTGTGTGTGTGTGTGTGTGTGTGTGTGTAGGCAGCAATCGCTGCAGCCGGCTTGGCGCGGCTCCAGCTTCGGGCTGGAAAAAGAGGGCAGTGGGTGGAAGACGAAAACAAAGATCTGTTTACTTAGCATGCATGGATAAAGCGTCTTTCCAGCCGGGGAGGGAA
>NW_010223593.1:6256-13266 GCF_000690775.1 Eurypyga helias | reverse complement strand
TGGCCTTGTTGAACTTCATTTTGTTAGCCCTGGTCATGGATTAGGGACCTGATGGGGGAAAAAACCAAACACTGAGCCTCACAGAAGATGGTCTGTCGATTCTCACTTGATTTCATCCACTGTGTGTTCCTAAGTGCTGAAAGATTCTCATATTGCTAAACATAACTACATCTGCCATATCAGCCAGGATTCTTGCATCACTGACTCTTTAAAATAACTGTAAAAGATTTGTCAGGATTGAATGCCCTTTTAAAAGCCATTCCCTCTTATTTGTCCAAATGTATACTAATGCTGTTCTTTAGCATAATTTGTTCTTACTACTTTGCACAGCTTGAAATGTCACACGTCATGATTTGTGATTCCTCGTCGCCTTTAGGATCCTGGAGTAAATCCTGCCCCACAGTTGTTACTTCTCATTCTTCTGGTGGTGATTATGTTTGAAAAAGTATCTTAAATACCACAATTCACAGTGTGGCAATTTCACGCTGGAATGGGTTTACAGCTTTATTTATTTCTTGCAGTTTATTTGCTCATTGTATTGATTTGTTCTCAAATCTGTCTTATTGACGCGGTATTCGAGACAATTCCTCCAAAATGTTTCCTTGCCATTGTGAGAACCTCCCTAAGTCTTCCTGTGAGGAAAGCTGAAGTGAGGAATTAATTTTGAGCCTTGGTATCCTCTTCTTCATGCGTCTTTTTAATATCTTCATTATATCTACTGGCCTCATAGACTTTTAATTGTAAGGAAATTTAGCAAGTTTTTTTCTCATAGTTTTTCTTGGCTTAGTATATAGCATTTTTATAATATGGGCTAGATTTTCTTTATTTTTTTTTTATCTTGTTAAGATGGTATTTGATTACAACTTTCTGTCTTCCAAGCCTTTTCCTCCTTATTAATTTTTTTTTCACTTTGTTGCACTCTTCATTGAACATCACAATTTTTATTGATCTTATAATCTGATGCACAGCTTCTCTGAAATGTTACTATCTTAAGCAATATTCTGGTCACTTATAACTATTTCACCCTTTTGGCAGCTCCTTTGATTTTTTTTTTCTATTTCATAGCCATTTTAATTATTTAACTATATATTTTTTTCAGTTGTTTTAAATCACAATCATTATAGTGGATTTCTGCTGTGTGTTTCTTGTTCAGACAGCAGTGCTGTCTTTGAACACATTGTGATCTCTAATCATAAACTGTTCTTTAGTAGTAACATTTTGACTTAGAAATTTTGCAGGATTTATGATTCAGCTAATTACTTCTCCTCTCGTGGAGTCTCTGCCTAGCAGTACCAGGGAATGATTATTTATAGAGACCAGAAATGTTGTATCTAAACCTTTTAACTGTGTGACTTTTATCCAATGGGCAGATGAAACAGTGGTCATGCTATTGTGACTCTCATCAACATATTTTCTTCTCCTGTAAAGGATGACTATGAATGACTCATTAGTAACATACCCAGCACACCATCACTACACACAATATTGCTGTTATTATTAACTATAACTTTTTTTTTCTTTCTATGTTAAACAAATAAGACAAAATTAATTTGGGACCAGTCGCGTATTTGGTACCATTTTTCTAGAGGTTTTTTTTGGTACAGACATTTTAATGCTGCAACAATCAATTACAGTTTTTGAGTGTGCAATGGAAGGATTTATCAAAGTGTATTTGCATACAAAAATAGTAGGACAGAATTCATATATATTAGAGCAAATACAGAATAGTATTTCTGTATTTTGTGAGCAGGTTTAAACAATAGAAACAGAAAGAACAGTGCAGTTTCTTGCACGGAAAGGATTGTGGATAGGAGTTGTAAGGACTCAAGGCTGGACAGAAGATTAGCTCAAGCATTTGAAGGACGAAAAGCATTAGAGAAAAGTAGATAACAATCCTCATGATCTGGCCCAGGAGTTAAAGCTGGAGTGTTTCAGTTAGTACCTAAACATATTTCAATGGCTTATTTTATTCTGGGGTATTTTAGATGTGATTTGGCAGCTTGAAATAATTTTTCTCTAATTAGTTCAATTTGAAGCATGTGTATTACTGAGGTTCCTGGATTTCCTGCACTTACAGCTGTTGAGACCAAAGGTTCATGCAATGAATTAAACAATGGTTAAGAATATGACATCTCACAAATTATAGCAGGATTACTTTAAAGTAAAGTAGTACTAATTCAGGACATTTTAAGACCCACTTCAGATCAAAATGGCATCAAATATAGCATAGATGTCAGGTCCAACATAAAATCAGTCATGACTAAGACGAATTCATGGCATTTGAGCGCTGATGAACGACTTCTGGAAGGCAGTCTGTGTCATGGATCTGTATCCATACTTTCTCAAGCACCTCATTGCAGGCACTGCTGAAGTGAAATGTTTCAGTTTTATTGAGGAGTGGTCCATACAGAGCCATCTCGAAACAAAGTAGGAAATGAAAGAGATTTGTCATATATCAAAGGAAAATATGAGTGAAGGGAACTTAAATGTGCTATAAGAGTTTCCTAAAGAAAGGGAAGGAAGCAGGGAGGGAAGCAAAGATCAACATCAGTGCTAACAGCTTACCCTTATCCCATTCCCTGCCATCAGCCTGGGCAGTGATCAGTGCCTGGGCAAAGCTGCTCTCTTTTCTGGTTCCAAACTTACAAGATTGCTCCTTTGCTGGCCCTAGAACAAGGGCAGAGGTGAGTTACTGTTACTGTGGGTCTGTCCTTTTCCTCCAGCTGTTGAGGAGAAGACTCATCCCTATACTGTGAATAGAATAGAAAAGGACTAAATCCATTGATTTTAGTTTTGGCTTAGTTTAGCACAGAGTCAGTGGAAATCATAATACAGTATAGTACCAGAAAATTCAGTTGTTTCTTCAAATGCAAATATTTCAGTATAAATAAAAACAAAGACAACTTGAATTTCAATTGTCCTTGTTCTCTGCGCTGTGGTGCAAGATCTGCTGCTGCTTCAGCATGAAGCTGTAGAACATAATTATCCTTCCTTTCTTCCTAGGCTTCCTCTTCCTCCAGCAAAATGAAGGAAATCCTTTTAACCAAAGTAATGTGTCTTCAAACCTTCAAGTGTACTAAAAGAGAACTTCACTGTAGACATACACTGCCTGGAATGTTTTATGGCATTTTTGCAAGAGTAAGACCTCTACAAGAGAGACTAAAATAATATGTCCGATAACATATTTCCCTCTGTGAATTCTAATTTATGACAGGAAAGAAACAGAATGGGAATATTTTAAGGTGTTTCACAGTTCAACTACACAAAGGGTCTATGTTTGTATTGTTAGGGCAAAAAACCATCTTTTTGCTGACAGCGGAAACTGCAGTGCTCCTTCATGACAAGGGAGCCAGTTCCTGACTGTCTGAAAGCATGTCTTCTTGACAATTTAGAGGCTCCTTAGGTGAGTCTGGCTTCTCAGTGCTGACAGAAGATGACGGCATTGGCTGGGCATGCTGCGTTGCATACTCGTCCTTTCTGCCTCAGGGTCCCTTTCCCCAAAACTAATGAGTTTGTTGGAGAGGTCTAGGAATGGTTCCTCTCCATGAGGGAATTCTTTGGTTATCCCAATTGAAGATGAAAGTTTGAAACAGCCTATTTGTACAGAAAATTTGGATATAAAGGCTCTGCAGGCAAACAGACTTGGGGCTTGCCATTTGTCAAGCGAGGTCCGATGGACTCAGAGCAGAAAGGAAAGAAAGAGGGCAGCTAACTCTTTCAACCTAAGGCTAGCTCTCTTGTTTTGTTATATATTTTCTTCTGATCATGCCTTATTTTTTTTAATAATTTGTCTGGTTGTACAGACAAATTGGTTGTACAGTCCCCAGGGGCAGACTGCTTCAAAACAGCACTGCATCAAAAACATATTAAAAAGCCAATTCCTTGTTAAACATTACATAGCAACTTTCTTGTTTATAAGAAAGCTGTTCAGATATCCAGAACGATGTCATGTCTGTGTAGCGGCCACAGAGAGTGAGTGCAGACATTGCTATCAAGGGAGGGTCTGGCCCTACATATTTTGGGGATCTCTGAATACTATGGATAAGGGGAAGTGTCAGTGACTCAGCAGAAACATGGGACTCAGAAGATTTAAGTCTCTGCTGACAGAATGTGGTTGCAACTGGGACCTTACTTACCAGTTTCAGCAAGATCTCAGGGACTACCAGTGTCATAATACTAGAGGAAAAAATTAGAGGTGAACATACCCATGGACCTCCCAACAAGTTCAGTCTTCTTACTTTCGATGCAAATATCACACAAGGCTTATTTTCATACACCCAAAATATCTTTTGTCCCTGAAGAAGGGTGGCCATGCCCACACTGCCTATCGGGAGGTGTCCTGGCCCAGACTATCTTCCCATTTCTGACCACACGCTTGCTGACCTGGGCCAAAACCATGCCAGGGAGCACCTTGGCACTGAATCAGTACAACTGATGTACTGATTCAGCTCTGGAGTTTGTGTCTTGCCCCTGTGTAATTTGCTGATAGGGCTGTAGCCACATGACATCAGCCCAGTGCTACCATAACAGCATTTACCATTTTTCAGTGCTGTTATTGGAAGATCAACACTTCCCTTGGCAAAATAGTCGTAGATTGTTTCTCAGCAGGGTCAGTGGTGCCACCCCCTATCAAAGAAAGAGTTCAAGTTTTTAGTTTTGGATCAAAGATTTTATATGCCTTGTCAAGGAGCTAATAAAGGATTTCAAATTCTGGTTGCTGGCTGATATCTTGCCACTCTGTTAGCAGAGTCAGACATAAACATATGACTCAGTCAGCACTTGAGTGCACAATGTCGTTTAGAAAATGCCTTCTCAAAAGCATTTCTACAGTGTGCTTTTGGAAGAGGTTTCCTACATAAGGAGAGTAGCTTATCCTTGGTGATTTCAGGTACCTCAATAGGCTTTTAATTGCATGGTTACATGGTGTGGAGGAGTGCTAGAAGGCCACAGGTCCTTTGTCTGTGTAATGATGACGGAATAACAACTGTAGCTTTCCTTTTATTTTTTTTATTACCTCTCTGTTGAAAGCCGGGAGTCTTTCCCTTTCACAGACTCTTCTCAGAAATCTTGGAGAGGAAAATAAGTATTTTATGGTGAATCCTACAAAGAAATGGTCATGCACTATGGACTATAAATTCATTAAATGGGCACCACATCTTTCATTATGTTGACCTTCTTAATGAAAAAGTTTTTAATGTGACTTGGAAGTTAGTATTCTTTTTTTAAAACATGAGTATCACCCCATGGCTGATTTTTTACTTTCAGCTGAATATGTTTCTTCTTGTTTGATGAGTCAGATGAAAGGGCCCCAACCTGTAGAAAGGAGGGAGAGGATAAAACACAAAACTGAGGGAGGATATTTTGCTGTCTGGGCCTAGCTCTTCCCAGGTGTGTTATACTTCTCCCTGCCTCTGCTGCCTTCACCTCCACCCCTGGGCACCGCTCTGTCTTTCCCAGGGCAGAGGCAGAAGCACCTCTTTTTTCCAGACAGACTGCTTAAGTGTATTGCTCTTGCAAACAGACGGCATGGTCTTATTAAATTTACATTGTCTAAATCTTGTAAATAAATAGGAGAAGGAGTAATGGGTTTAAATTGAAAGTGTGGAGATTTAGATTAGAAATCAGGAAGAAGTTCTTCACGGAGAGGGTGGTGAAGCACTGGAACAGGTTGCCCAGAGAAGCTGTGGATGCCCCATCCCTGGAAGTGTTCAAGGCCAGGCTGGATGAGGCTTTGAGCAACCTGGTCTAGTGGAAGGTGTCCCTGCCCATGGCAGGGGGTTTGGAACTGGATGGGCTTTAAGGGCCCTTCCAACCCAAACCGTTCTGTGATTCTATGATTCTATGAAATATAATAGTGAATCAAGTTTCTTCTCTGCATTTTTATACCCTGCTGGGTACTGAGGATGGGGAGCTGTGACAGCACCTATTCTCCAGTCCCAGCAGGGCAATCTGCCCCTCTGGGCTGCAACCACAGAAGGAGCTCAGCAGCTGTCCTGTTGTTACCTATATCAGTTTTGATAAAGACCACCCATTTTGTATGGTGTAGCTATAACAGAGAATAATATAATTGGGTTTTAAAAAAATTTATATTCAATCACAGACCCCTGCAGGGCTTCAGTATGCACCATATTCCAGAGAGGATGTACACTTTTTTCTTCCATTTCTCTGCTTACTGAACAAGTTTTCTATTTTAAAATTATCCCCTAGCCTTTATTTAGAGCTTATGCCAAAATCCATTATGTCAGAGTTTACTGTGAGAATTCTGAAAATCACAGATGTATTAAATTGACCTGTTAGTAGTCAATTTTTTGGTTGGCTGGTAGCTAACCAAGAAAATATTTCTTGATTAAATGATCTGATTCATCTGAAATGAGGGGTATCACACATCTGTGCTGATTACATACTCTAAGATTGTGCTTTTCCAAGTGAACTCTTAAAGATACTGTCAAAATCCAGGATGCAATCACTGATATTATTCCTCAGAAAGAGTTTCCCCTAATATATTGCTGCCTGGCTGTCAGTTGACAGCATCACATGTTGCCCTTCCTTGTCTCACAGTTACTGTTTTGAGGAGCCCAGAAAGGAATTTGCAGCGTGAAAGCAGATGAGTAGCTGTGCATAAAGTGGGACTTGATGAACTTATCAAGATGCAGCTGAACAGCTAGCAAAACCAGCCAGCAAACCCCACAAACCATAGCCTGACAACCCAGTATCTGGTTTTGTGTCAGTAACAAACAGATGTCAGTGACGAGGTTCTGTGCATAAAAACAGCTCCTGCCATTTTTGTACACAACCTGTATTAAAAGTAGGAAAGGCACCATGACACCTGAATAATTTTTGGTGGTGAAATATGTTATAAATAAGATTTTTACAAATCTAGTCAGTACAGCCACACTGGAATTGACTTGCCTAACAACTATTCTGTAAATTTTAAGGTATTTTATTTTATTTTTCTTCCATCTCTCTTCTCCTGGGTGTGCTATGGGTCAAGACAAAACCTGGTGTCATTC
>NW_010223593.1:0-6234 GCF_000690775.1 Eurypyga helias | reverse complement strand
AGAGTGCACAGCAAAAGGAGGAACACTATCAACCCAATCCTTTTAAAAAGTACCTTGAAGAAATCAGTGATCAAGATACTGAGCAGGTGAGTAACCCTCACTCTGAAGGATTTTGTAGCTTCAGCTGGTTTCCTTAAAGCTAATGGAATAATCTTAGATCCTTATTTGTCCTGGTCTCTTTTTTTTTTTTTTTCAAAGTTAGATGATTCCCTGAGAGGCCCCTGCCTCCTGGAAGAAAGTCTCCAGGATGGAGATGGGCAGCTGGGCTTTCTGCAGGGCCATTTTCTTTGGTGATCTAAAAACCTATATGTTGAGGAGAGGAGCTTTTTATGATGACTGTAGGAAACACTGTACAAAAGAAGTGGAAATCCTTGTCAAGCAGGTGTCTGCATCAGATCTACAAGAAAGTACTTCCTCCATTTGGGGTCCAGACTTGTATCTTCTCTAAGGGGGAATGAGGACAGCAAGGACTGGGAAAAGGTCACTCTTCCCTCTCCAAGGAAGGCTGCAGGGGAGCCCCAGTGAGTTTCAGTTTCACTCACCAGTGTGTAGCTCCTTCAGGTCCATATTCACGTCACTCTTCAGTTCGAGGGGATCGTGCTTCTACCATATGTGGGGGACATTAACTGGCAGCCTGTGGGGCAGCACCAGTGCTGTCTACTCCCACAGACCTCTGCATAAAGCCATAGGATCCCTTTGCAAAATCACATTTTGAATTTTGCTGACCTAATGAGACATTATTGCAGAGAAACCCCAGATAAATGGTTCTGCCAGCCTTTTCTCATGTGTTTGTGTTTGTGTGCATTACTGTGAATTAAACCTTAACTGCAATACATAATCTGAATGTCCCTGTAGGAGCTTATTATTAACCGATCCAGTATGTTCAGAATCTTCCATTTGGAAGGTAGTAAAATGAAGCCAATAGTCTTCTTATCAGACAGAATGTGAATAAAATACCTTACTAATTGATTTTCTCTTACTTCTGTGCCTCTCTAGGCACATTAGAGAGAAACTTTAGCAATGTCAAAGCTCTCTTCTTTCTTTTATAACTCATTTTTTATTTAAGATTTTTGTTTTAGCTCTTTCCATTCCTCCCCATAGCTCTGACTTGCTGTAGGAAAATCCTGGCATTTCTCAAGAGTACTGCAGCATTGCAAACAGAGGAAGATTTATTTGTAGTATTAGTGGGTTCCAGCAACATCTTTGGGTGACATCAGAAGGTTTCTTATTCTATAGGTTTCTGTAGAATGTAGAGTTTCTGTACAACATAAGAAAAAATTAATAAAAATTATAAATAATTTATCTGAATTTTTGAGATTGAGAGTGAATATTTGCCTTCAGAGACTACAAGTGAGTCCATAGTGAGTTTTTCATGATATAACTTACTGAATACCTTCTGATGCCAAGGCACTGTGCTGCCATTCACCTGGGACGAAAGAGGAGACAAGCTGACTTGGAGCTGCTGCTAGAGCGCTTCTGGTGTAGGCCACCTCAGCAGGGCCTCTCTACAAAGGCCGGGGCAGCTCATGCCTCCCTTTCATCAGGGCTGGGCACTGATTCTGATGGCTATAGTTTTGCTGATGAAGGAATGATGCAGTCACCAAACTTTGCATTTTTGGGCAAACGCAAACCTGGGGTTATTGCCATAGTCTGAAGCTTTCTCACATTTGAAACTAATTGTAGAAACCAATCAACTTACACCTTATAAATTACTTATGGTACATATTACTGAAGTACTAAGGATGTAGTAATACATGAATAAATGTTGTTGTTATAACAAAAGCCAAAACTATTTTATGTAAAAGCTGTGTATTAAAATGAACTAAAAAAATAGTGCATGTATTTTAATACATTGAAAAATTAATTTCACAATGAATATGTTCAGTTTTGCTTCCTTTATTAAAAGAACAATGTCATATGTTTTGAAGTACTGATAAATTGGCATTTTTATCCTAAACTAAGAAATACCTAAACTAATAAAATACTTGTTATTTTGGGAGATCTCTATTGAGAAATCTTTGTTCTGAAAAAGGAAGCACTTAGACCTGTATTCAGATGGATTCACTAACTTAGGAGAAATAGGCTTCGGTTGTGTGAGAAATGATGGGAGAGAAATTATTCTAGTGGTGGTGTAATATAACAATTAATAGTCCAATAATAGCCACGTCCAGGGAAAACAATGAAGTGCTGAAAATGCCAGCATATGCTGGTGAGACATCCCTTTTGACTGGAGGAGGCTTGGGTGCCCACATGAGGATGTTCACAATCTTACAGCATCAGTAAAACTCTCCTGAGGGGTTTTGGTGCCTGTAAGAGGGCTGCAGCACTGCCTGTGGAACTGGGCTTGGTGCCCAGACAACAGCTGGAAAATTGCAGTGGTTGTCTCTAACCACGGGGTTGTTAGCCTTTAAGGACACTCACTCTCCCTCTTCACCTGCTCCCAGTAGGTAAGCATTTTTGGCTGCACAGCAGCTGGCTTCCAAAGAGTGAGGGTTGTTCCCACCAATACTACCCAAAATCAGGTAAATTGAAGGCTTTGATGGGATATGAGAGCTGTGGATTAAAACTAGGAGACTAGCAGCATGGCTTTGTGCTTTCTGCGGAAGAGCCGGTGCTAGTCTACTTGTCCTCAAGTAAGAACTTAGCAAGCATCTACTATGGCTGAGGGCAAAACTGCTCATACTGTTACTGATTTTCCCTGGTGTTCTTTGGAGATTTTCCAAGTCCTGCCGGGAGGTTCGGCTCTTATATTTGTTTTCTCCCTCTGTCTGTATTTTCTTCTCCTTTCTTTCTAATACCGTTGCCAACACCACCTTCACTAGGCGATGTTGGTACCCCTACTTCACACAGCCCATCTTTCAAAGACAGTCCCTTTCAGGCTGCATCTTTGAGGATGGAACAGACTAGATGAGGTTCCAGAGGGCATCAGCTTTATTAATTTCTCTCTTTTGATTTTTCTTAGACTTCTGAAGTAACCCCCTTCCCTGACAAACCTCCCAGTGGGACACTGGTGACTATGTGGGTGACATTCACTTTGAGACATAATGATGCAGCCAGATGTAACTGCTGACCTTCAGCTTCACATGCTTGTGTTGAACACTCGGTTTTTTGCACCACAGAGAGTAGCTTGTTTGCTTTTCACTTCATTAAGGAATGTCCCCATGTGAAAAAAGGACATTTCCCTTCAAAAAAAATAATAATTTTTGCTTTAACAGACAGCTGTTCTCCTGCAGATAATCCAAACCAACGAATAAAGACAAAAAAGGATTTCTAAATTAGTAAATATCATCTGGAAAGGATATAGTTCAGTTCACATATAGCTCTTTCTATCTGTGTTCTGGGGATGCTGCATATAAATTGACACTTTTGTGCCAAAAAATTTTATAAACCAGGGAAAAATCCCATTTTTTTTAGCTTTTTTTTTTTTTTCTTCCTAAAGACATGTGCAACTTCTAACACTGGCTATTCAGTGGATATTGCCCCATCAAACACTTGTGACAGGCAGAGTGTAGTGTGTTTGAGTTTCAAATCTGACAGTATTAAGCTTCCCACATTTTTAGATGCCCTTACTGGAAATGGTATTTTTCCATCATAAGATAGGATGTTTTCCTCTTGCTTAGTATATTTCAGTAATGTTTCAGAAACGTAGTGACAGGACAAGGGGTAACATATTTAAATTGATAGATGTGTAACCATTATGCTTTGTTGGTTTGGGTTTTGGGGCTTTTTTTTATTATTATTATTTTTTAAACATGATATCTTCAGGAGAGGGTGCTGTGGTCCCTTGAGGGCTTCACGGATGAGGCTTTGAGCAACCTGGTCTAGTGGAAGGTGCCCCTTCCCATGGCAGGGGAGTTGGAACTGGATGGTCTTTAAGGTCCCTTCCAACCCAAACCATTCTGTGATTCTATGATTTTTGCAAGTATGCTCCAAATTGTTCAAAAAAAGCACCATAAAATATACTGGAAGTATATGTAACTTGTAGGAGCTCTGGTGTGATAGCTTCATGAAAATCTTCATTTTAAACTGGGGCAACACAATTATTTTTTTTTTTTTTTGGGAAAAAATAGGGCATTTTTTTACATAGTGATAGGAAAATTACTCACAGTGAATGTTAGAGAATTCATGCACTTGAAAATATTTATTAACAAGAACATACATAGGCTTCTTTGTCATTCAAAGAAAAAGTAAACCACTGAGCAATGGAAGAGCAAGATAAGGACAAACTAAAACGATATTAGTTACACTTGGCATGAAGCTGTAAGGCCGGTTTGCCAAGGCTGGTGCCTCTGAGGAGGAGCAGCAGGAGTCAAGGTCGGTGTGAAGCAACTGCTGCCTGGTCCCCTTCCAGCTGCCCTCGCTGCTGCTGGGCTCTGATCAGCTCGTTTGTCCACATTCCCTCTTTCGGTAGGCAATACATTAGCTTCTGCTGGAACTAATCTCGGCTCTTGTTACAAATTTTCTGGGTCTTGAGCTCAAAGGCGCAGCGTGCATGGGAGTTTCTGGTCTAGACTCAGCCAGCCAGGCGGGTGAGAATTCGGGATGTATTGTGTCAATGGCCTTGACAACATCTAAGCACAAGATTTGTGCCAAAAGCTGTGTACGCCTCCTTGACTGTCTCAAATAGTTTAAAAATCAATTTTTTAAAAAAGGATTTTATCATTTAGGTGCAAAAAGCACATAATTTTTTTTTTTTTAACCGAAACCACTATTAACTGATGGCAACTTGCCGTAATGAAATATATTGTGTGTGCACCTTCACTGGTTTAATTCTTAAATGGATGAAAAGGCTTGTTAGAGTCTTGTTAAAAAGCCTGAAGCGCTCCTACTAGTATATAGATAAGGCAGACTTTCTTTTGTACCTCTCAGACACGGTTTTCAGACTGGTTTTATTTCCAATCCACCCTCTCAGAAAATGTACCAAAATGTGGCCATTTTATCCTACCCCAAGATCCTTCTGGACTCTCCTTTTCTGTCACTTGTGCATCAGTTGAGCTGCTGGAGGCAGATGCACTGGACATCAGTTGAAGCATAAGTGATGCAGCAGGTGTTTGTGTGTGTAGTCATGCCAATGAAAGTGCTTAGTGCTGAGCAATTGCATTGGCATGAAGGTGAAGTATCTTTGCTAGTTAATCATCAAGCCTTATGAAATATGAAAAAAGAGAAAGACAAGCACTTTGCTTTCTGTCCAAAGCTGTTTCTTTGCATCCATTGATCTGTTTCTGTTTACTTTTCTTTTTTTTATTTTTTATAAGAGACTGCTATCCTATACCCTCTGTATCCAACTAAACTGATCCCTCCACATAAGTCCCCTTTGCGTCCTCTGTCTGTCTCCCTCGCTGACTGTCTAAACCCTGGACCTTTCAGCCACTTGTCTCCCATCACGTGTGATGTTCACGAGAACCCTTATAGCCCTTACAGTCACAACTCTTTGTACAATAAGGTGAGCGTCAAGTGTGGTGTGACTCAATAGATTTGCCAGGCTTTTATACCTTTAATTCTAGAATTACACTCAGCAGAATTCATTTGAGTTGTTAGGTTTCAGCGCTGGCAGGTGCTCTGGGAGATAGATGCATGTCAGATGAGCCTGTGTCTGCAGTCTCCCTGGAGATACTACTGCTCTTCCTTACCACAGCACAGCTTGTGTTTTCTTCCTCCAGACCAGCTAGGACAGGGGTCCCAGCACTCTTCATTCAAGTTGTTTGCTCTCTATAGGAGGAATAATCTATTTCATCCCTCATGCTCAGATTTTTTTTTTTTACATTTACCCATACTAAAATAACAGGCTATTTCTTTTTTCTTGGAGACTGGGGGAAAGGACTGTGACCTGAAAGCAATACAGGCTTTTTCAGTGGCTTTATCTGTCGTACTGACAAGCAGTTGTCTCTTGCTAATTGTGTTGGATTACCCTGGCTGGAGGCCAGATGCCCACCAAAGCTGCTCTGTCACTGCCCTCCTCAGCTGGGCAGGGGAGACAGAATGTAATGAAAGGCTCGTGGGTCGAGATAAGGACAGGGAGAGATCACTCAGCAATTACCCTCATGGGCAAAACAGACTCAACTTGGGGAAATTAGTTTAATTTATTACCAACCAAATCAGAGTAGGGTAATAAGAAATAAAAACTAAATCTTAAAATACCTTCCCCCACTCCTCATTTCTTCCTGGGCTTAACTTTACCACCGAGTTTTCTACCTCCTCCCAACAGCCGCACAGGGGAATGGGTAATGGGGGTTG
>NW_010223592.1:86749-118369 GCF_000690775.1 Eurypyga helias | reverse complement strand
GGCCAGCGAAAGCCGCCCCTGCTCGCCCGCCGGCGGGAGCACAAAGGGCCGACTTCGTGCTCCCGCTCGGCTCTCGGTGCCTTCGGCGTTTTAACCTGCAGCCAGCGGGACTCGAGCCTGGCACCGCTCAGGTGCTCAGACCGACGCGACCACCAGCCAGTTTCTTTAACGCTGGTCAGGCAGTGCCTGGCAGCCAACGGGTCCCAAAGGCCACCAAAAGCAGCAAGTTTTGAGAACTCTATCTTCCCGTGGTCACTAGTTTTGTCTGGAGAAGCAGAAGTTTCACTAACAACAATTTAAAAAAAAATCGAATTATCTAAAATTTCCATGCAGATGACACTTGAAAATTTTAATAGCTGGTGCGACCACATCAGTTTTTCCTGAACCAAACCTGCAAGGAACCTGACCAGCGTCTTCCCCGACGTTTTACTGTAATTTAGTTTTAACTCTTTGATGCTGGAGACTTCGGCTGGTGGAATGCCCCCATGAATCACTCCAGAAGGATAGGAACTGTAGCACCGTCAGAGCTCACAGAGATTTACAGCCCTCCCTCCAAGTGACAAACATCTGAGTGGGAGTATTAGTCACTGTCTGGTGTTCAGGTAGGATGCTGACAGTGAAGGTACACCTGGAATACACTGTGCAGCCTTGGAGGGCTCCAGGGCTTGCTTTCAGAACTCATTTTTTATCCTCCACAAAGAGTCTGAGTCATTAACTAACGAATTTGACCACAGCGACATTTTATTTGCATGCTGAAATGCAGACTTCCCTCTGCATACCCTCTGTGTGCTCTAGAGAGGCCAGCTCCATGCTGCCAGTGAAATTCCGGCCCCAATTCCTCCTTCCCCTCCAGGAAAGGTCCCATTGACTTCAGTGGGGCAGGGTTTCTGACAAGAACTGAAATGTCTCTGCACGCTGTCTTATGGACATCCAAAATGTCTATTTCCAGAGGTCCATCTTACGTTACTGGTACCTGCACAATGAGGAAGGGGACACATCAGGGATGTTTTTTCAGCCCCTGTGAAAGAGCTATTCTGGAAAGTCTGACTTCCAGGAGTGGTGTCAAAGCCATGTACAAGTGCTCTGCACTCCCAGCAGTATATGGCACTGAAACAGCGATGCTTTTCTACAGTCCTCGATTCATGCTTTGGTGTTAGAAATAGGGAAGGCTTATAGCTGAGCTGAAATGTCTCTGCTCATGCTTGTTTTTCAAAATTAATGTAAGTATCATTCCTCTGCAGAACAGAGGGAGGAATGAAAATTTCCTAGGAACATATTGCTGCTTCTTTCACTGGCCGGCTTGCAATTCACCGCTCAAAATAGCTTGTGTTTTTTTAAGAATCACATGTGAATACAGAAGATTTTCATCTTAAAAACCATCTCTGCTTACCATTAAAAACATGAAGATATATATGAGAAATGTTTTGGGTTTTTTATGAACCAAAAGAATAAGGTTTTTTGGGTTTTTTTTATATCCTTGTTTTTCTGGAGGGGATTGCTTCTGCTTTGTTCTAAGCTCTTGCCCAGTATGTCAAGTCAAATATAAGTCTCTTCCATCAGTACGTTTCAGTGGAGCAACTATACCCATGCTACTTCCTTGAATGATAAACTTTAAGCCAAAATAAGTGCTTTTGATATTCTCATCACTCAACATACTAGTCTGCTACCTGCTTTCATTTTTTTGAAGAGCCACTGTACACTCCGGCTGACACACAGACACTAATAAAAAATGTTCATTGTACATCCCATGTAATGACATAAATAAATGATCCATTTTGAAATTTTGCAATGTTTAGTGTAGCAAGCAGCAAATTCAGAAACCACTTTGATTTAAATTATAGAAGTATTATATATTCTATATATCTGACTTTTCAAAATCCAGTTTGCACAGGCTCATTTATTTTAGTGAAACCTTAGATGATCTTTGGGACAGAATGAAAAGGCAGCTCTTAACCCCAATAGCTTAAGCAGTCCAATACCATAGACTAATCCCTGACTTGTTTACCATGACTACTGTTCTCTCTGTATTTCCAATCCTTCTGTGCCAAAGATTTTTAAATTGGCAGCGTATAAGCAGATTGAACTCCTTGGTTTTGCTACAAAGGTAGCGAACAGTATGAGCTTTCGGTATCCAGAAGGAGGTGGGAAACTGCTTGGAAATATGGCATAGGCACATACACTGTATTTACTCCTAAATTAAATGCATTTGCTTTAAACAGGTAATGAAAAGGTTTAAAAACTGTCACTGAAATTTCTTTCTTTAGGCTCTGACTTAAAATCTCATTCAGCTGAAAGTGATCGCACCTCTCAAAGAAATTGTTTCAGACTAGTTCAGCGCTCAGCGAGACAGCGCTGCACCAGCTTGAACTTGGCTCATATTTTAAGTACGTCTCCAAAACCATATGGAGTGGATATTTTGTGTTAGCTTTAAAAAAACGCAGAAATTTGTTCTGCAGCACAATACCATAGCAAGAGTAGATTCTGGGACCAATTTCATAATCTGAGATGTATTAGGTCTGGGATATAGTTAATCACCATCACTCTGCACTGGAGAAAGTTCCATGTTTTGTGACTACTCACCATGTTGAGCCAAGAAATATATAGACTTGCAATCACCTAAGAAGCTAGGAATTAGAATTTCCAGCCTAACACTTGTAATGATCATTAGCATCTACAGCTTATTATTTATTATTTATACAATGCCAGAGATATACACAGATATTTTACAAACTACTGAGCCCCTCATTCTGAAGAGATTCCTATCTCAACTAAATAAGAGGGAAAATACTAACCCAGGAGTAATTTGGCAACAGTAAGGTATGCACATGAAAACAACAATTTCATGTAGCTATCTACAAGTCCCTTGAGGACTACTGATATATATTTAAATGGTCCTCACGTGTTGTCAGTTGAAAATATGGCTGGTATGCAGACTGCCTGCTGCACATTAAGCAAAATGTCATTCATTTCATTGATATTTTGGTTATTTAGGAAACAATATAAGATCAATTCTGCCACAAGGCTCCCAGAATTCACTATTTCTTTTCTGTGTGTTGCCAACCTTGCAAGATGCAGTGGGATGACATGCAACTACTGAAGCTCCATGCTGGATTCACTAGTAAATACTCAGCACTCCGTAATGTTTATTCATCCTGTGCTCTGCCCTGAACGCCAGTCTAGGACTCTCCAGTTTCTCACTAACACCCAGAGGTAGCGAATGATTTCTCAATAATGCAGTATTCAGCTGCTGAATTGCTCCCAAGCTACATAGCTCATCATGTTTTTACACTGCTCTGTATCTGCAGCCATTTCAATTCCCAGCAACAGTGAGAATGGAAAGAAGCAGCATTCATTTCAGGTAAGGCTAAGCTTAAAAAATACATTTTTCCAGGAAAATAGTATGAGTGGGTATGAAACAGAAACAGTTCTTAACAGAGCACAGCTATCACCAGTGCTGCAGCTAATTCTCATTAGTGTCTTGGACCCCAATTTAATTTCTTTCTCTCTCTCCTTCTGGGTTTGTTTTTTTTTTTTCCAAACATATCAGGTAGCTAACAGCTTCCACCGGTGCTCTCTCCTCTTCACACTCAGGAGCAATGCAGGCAATTATGGAAACTTTGCTAGCTCTCGATAATTCTGCCTTTTGTCTGGTGGCATCAGTGACAGCATCAAACTTTGCACATGGTCAGCAAGGAATCCAACCTCCTTTACAACTCAAAAAGCTTCTCCATCCTTCCCTACATCCCACCTGGGACTTCAGGTTCCCCACTCCCTGCAGTGTAGCGGAAGGGCTCCATGTTCAACACTTCTGTAACCAGAAATGCGTTCCTGTAAATGTCCTCATTCTTGCAGACCTGCCACTGAAATGTTCTGCAGAGCGCTGAGCGCGCCCTCTCCTGAGGAGAACCTTGTCTGAGGGCCTCCTCGGCATCCGTGCTGTACCAAACGAAGCATTTCTTACGCTGGACATGAGCAGTCTTAGTGACATCTTCAGTTTATACGTAACAGCGGCATGAAGCACCATGCAATGAACGCCGACCTGGACAGAGGTGCTCCGTGTTCCTGGTCTGAGGGGAAGCACTCATGCCAGAGCTGCGTTTGACATCTGCCGTGTTTAGCTATCGCTCTGGCAGTATGCTCCTCATTACAACATGTGCTGGAATAAATTCTGTTTCACAATACTCTTAAACATTAAAAAGAAAGTTTCAGGCCCTCTAGTCATTGTTGTAACTGTTTGATAACCCTCTCTCCTTAGACTTTTGGAAAAAGTAGCTCTTTTTACTTTCCTTCTCATTTTGCATAATCTTTCTATTTAGATCTATAGTTTATGGGTTTGGAAAGTCTTACCGTTTGTATCCTCATTCTCTCTTTGCAGTTTTAATAGTGTCTTTTAACAGATTTGTATTTTTTGGACTCTTTGCAAGAACTTTGCATCTTTCAGTTATTCACTCTTCTTCTCATTACCACATCACTAAAATAATGTCATTTCAGCAAACGCTCTTTTTCCTATTCACCCTGTGTACAGTGGGGAGATGTTTTAAAAACCCCTTCCTTCAACAGCATCACATGAGCCTTTCGTGCTTTTAATACTGTTTGCACCAGCTGGGCTCATGCCCCTTCCTACTTCCTACACCAAAGTGAACAGAGAAGGTTATCTGGTTCCTTTCTTTTTCCCTTGATGACAAATCAGGCCAAGTAAGGGCAATAACAAACAGATACTCCTAATGGCAGACGCAAACAGCAGCCAGTTGCTGTGTCTATTTTCAGCTAATGAAAACAAGATGACTTGCAGGAGAAGTCTCATCTTCCCCCTGATGGGCTTAGTTCTGAAGGCTGTGAAAACCCAGAATCTGAATAATTCACCATCAAACTCTTCCTTATGGACCTCCTGGTGCAAACTGGCCTCATCCAGAGTATATAGATTGTTTGGTATTTTCTGCAATGAGGTTGACCTGCTTGAGCCTTCTCCTTGAGCACAGATCCTAACTGCAGAAAAGGATCAATACATCAAATCACAAGCCTGTATCATAACGAAAAGTCTTACACAGCCCATCATATTGTGTGATTCTTCTCTCACCGCTGCGTGTATATTCAGTGATCAATAGGCAAGATTTGTGTCTTACACATCTCAGATCAGAATTAAGCTCTTAAATGATTTTAAGAGAGCCCATAAAATTTATCTTTGTAATTTAATTTAACATTAGTGTTAAATTATACTGCAAAGTGCATCATGTTGACTGCATGATATGATCCTTTATACTGCACTTGGTATTATACTGAGTATCAATTTCAGAGAGCTTGTCAGGACAAAATTAAATTTTAATGTAAATCAGAACAGATTCATTGATTTCAGCCTATACTGAATTTGGATGGAGTTCCACCGTTATGTGCTGGGTAAGGCTGGTCTGTAGCAAGAGGAGGTACTAAGCACTTTGGACCAAATATTTTTTCTTGAGCCTTGTCCTGTGAACTAATCTCTCCTCCTTTACATCCGGTTAAAGGTTATGAATTGACACAGAAACCCAATAGTGTTTCGGTGGCATGGTGCAAAGCACATGACATTTGAAAGCTTTCTTAATTTCATTTTCTCTAGATAGTACAAAAATCATACGGCTTACAATTTATTCTCATTTCATTATTATTGCCTCTGCTCCTAACACAATCACCAATTTCATTTCTTACATAGTACAGAGTTAGGAACAAAACAAGGGTGACTTTGGAGACAGTTGTGCACTTCAAAAGAGATTCATTCCTCTCTTATTCTTTGCCAAGTGCAGATATTTAATAATCAGAATTCCTTAATAATCCACCATCACAGCCAGTCCAAACAGTATCTTTAGGAAACAGCATCGGAAAGGTCTATTTCCCTGTTTGCCATCTCCCATCACTACCACATGTGATGTTGCTGCATGACATTTCCTTCCTCTCTATTTCTCCAAAGGCAAACAAGCTACTATTCAGCAGTTCTGAGTCAAATCCTAACACCTGATATTTCTGATATGCAAACTGTTAGCTTTTTCTATTTGTGCAACAATGAGACCTTATCAGTTTTGCCGCTTTTCATTTTGACTATGAAATGCATCCACTATCACTCTTCACCTGTGTCCCTGCCAGCTCCCTTAGGTTCAGATGGAATCCGGTGTGTTGTTTGTCTTGTTCAGACTGCTGCTGATCCAAAACAAATCGCAGCATTATAAAAAAGATCAAGAGTGTAGGGACTGCATTTGAATGCTGACAGTTTTTAGTGTGCAGCCATCACATTGGAAATAAGTTTAGGAATGTTTTCATGGTGAAGTGGCCTGGAGACAGCAAATGCTGCCTTAAAACTGCTGAAAGCAGAACAATGGGAGAGGCTATGCCTGGCCAAAATGCAAGTCTAATATTTTAATGGTGTGGTTGAAGTTTTAGTTTAGTGTATAATGTTTTGGGGATACTTCAAAATATCTGTCACAGATGAAGACACTGTTTATAACTGAAAAACATCACCATCGCCTTTAATTTTACAACTTCCCTTTTGTATATTGTACTATTTTCAGGTTTCCTCATACAAGAAATCAGCTTTTCTTCATACAATAGATACACATGAAGCTGCATACAAACTGGGGCAATACCACAACTATGATTCATCCCTACGTGAACGTAGCAACTCTAATCTTATTTACAACCATGCAAAAAGAAAGCTTTTTCCAGAGCATAAGCAGTTAGCTCTCTGTGTCATGAATCTCTTCTCCTGTCCGTATAAAATCCTCTTGTTTCTATACTGCAGCTCAAGCACAAATGCAGTGTTTTTCACATAACCAGTTCTATTTTTAGCCTGAATTGTAGGAAGTCTGCAGCATTAATAAATGGAAGAGAAGTACAGAACTACACCGCATGGTAATGTGCCAAGGCAAAAGCTAGCTTGGCCTTTAGCCAATGAACTGTGGCTAGATGTTAGAGCAATGAAAGTAAAAACACCACTTATAATGGAATGATTAATAAGCCAACAAACTTCCATGCATTTATTCCATACTTTTTGAATGCCAACCTTATTAATACCAACATATTTTCTATTTTATTAGTGATATCTCTCAGCCTGAAGCATATATAAAAATATATATATGTATTTTTACATATGCAATTGAGGTTTGCTTAATTCTGTGTTCAAATAGAAAGGAACAATGTAAGAAGCAGATGATACTTAACAGTGCAGAGCTTGACACAGGAAAAAAGGAATAAAAAAGGAGCTTTTCTTTATAAACTAATAAAGCAACTCCACTAGACACTAAACCCATTGTTTCATGGTTCTCTCTCCTATTGACTCTGCAATTCCCTTGTTTGGTACCAAAATTATGAAAGCAAAAATCCTCCAGAGCCATTACACGGAGGACAAGAGTTCACAGTTCTTACAGGGACACAGAGTCTTCTGTAATCTCTCCACTTCTCGCTCAATCCACAAAACTTGTCCCAGCACTGTTACACTGTGGACAGATGGATGTTTATATAAAAGACCTTGTGCCTCAATAAAATTCCATTTCAGGGTTATATAAAAACAGCAATTACTGGAAAATGGAACTTTTTAATTAAACGTATTCGAAGAAAGTAGGGATTAATGACTTAAAGTAGAGAGTAGTTAATGCTTGCAGTCATAGATCATCCAGCAGTGAAGCTGTATTATCACCATCAGGCAACGATGCTTTTAAGTATTGATAGTGTGTGCCTTAATAATGACTAAGCTGTTTTCATAACAATATAATTAGCAACACAACTGATGTATACTATACTTATTATTAAAATAATGTTTTAATAAACTTAATTCACATCAACATCTCCAAAATAAATAAGGAGACACTTCGGATCAGGCTGGTTGCCCCTTGCCCAGTGAACTGCAGATAAGCTACATTTTGAATCTTTTTAGTAATGCTGATGTAGTAGGGTATGGTTCCTGATAATTACCCCAGAAAAATGTAATAACTGCCCATCTGATTCTCTGATTTGTAGGTAGGAAGGAAATTATTACTTTGCACTTCAATTAAAAACAGGCAATAAAACACTGGCAAAATTATTTACTGGTTCTGAAATTGTGCCTGCACAGATCAGAGCCTGGGTCGTTCTCATCTTAAAAATCAAGCTCTGTACTTCACACAGATCAAATACTATTTGGTGAGTACAGAAACCCACACACAAAAGTCAAAAGAAGGATTAAAAAAAAACCCAAACAAAAAACCAACAAACCACCACCATCAGGTTTGTTTTTCTGTTAAAAATTCTATTCAGGTACAGCAAAATCAATACTTTTCCTCTGACTGTACACAGTGTACTCGAGCTGTTCTGTCAGGATCTATACAAAACACAGAGATGGGATTTAAGGTGGGTGGATCTGACGGTCAGGTGGAGGTATAACACCAGCACACACGGCCCTCGCTTCCCAGAAGGGCTGCATCTCGCAGCGCCGTGGGGGCATCGTCTGCGGCGACAGCACAGCCATACACCACCCGCTCACACAAGAACTCGGGGGTCTGTCAGTGCTGCAGAGGTAGTCCCCAGGGAAACACATCTAAAAACACATCTAACGTCCCCCCGAGAGGACAGTGGCTGTGGCCAGATGGGGACAGTCCAGCCTCTTCTCATCACCCCTACACCTCAGCATAGCGTTAGACGGAACGATGGAGAAGTACCAAATCAGACCAACAGTTGCTACGCACTTAGAAAAATCAGATTGCCCAGTCTGCCTGGAATCTTAATAAATTAGATAGTGGATCTTTCCTTAGAACACACGATGCTGTTCCTCAGCTTGACCTCCCCTACACTAATCTTCTGTGACTAAAGTGACTAAGACCCATGCTCCCTCTTTCCCCACGTATGTAAAGAAGTGAGCTAAAAAGCAAATAGGAAAAAAACAATCTTAACCCTTTCCCTGCTTCTGTTTCTCACTCTCCAGTCTTTTACAAGCCCGTCCTGCAGCAGTTCCTGAGATGCACCAGCATCGTCAGACGCTATGTGGTGTGGCTGCTGTCTGGTCTCAGTGTGTGTCTTGATATGTCTGCGCTGAATTTCTGGGTTAGTTGTACAGGTGAAATGGAAAAAGGAGAGAGCAATAACACACAATTGTTTCACAAAAAGAAACCTTTCAATGCTTGTCAAATTACTTAATCTACAGACTACTTAGATGAATAACTGAGCTGCCAGCTGAAAAGGAAATGTATTTTCTGGGAAGTCTTTCAAATGCATCCATTCATTTGAAGTTCTCAATAATAGCAATATTGAAAAAGGTCTTCTGTGCGTGTATCAGTGCTACCAGCTGCACTGCAGCACTGCCGTTAACCGTGCGGCTAAGGCTGTGCCTCAGCAGCACAGCAGCCCTGGCGTTAAAGCTCCTGGGTACCAGCGATACAAAGAGCTGTGCTTGTAGAAATTAATTTGACCAGTTCCAATTTTTAAAAAATATTTGAAAGATGACTTTTGTATCAGCAGGCTTCATGCCATACAAGGAGCCATCTGCCAGTTCCATTCCAGCATCAGATCAGGTAATGCCCAGCAAAAAGAACAAAGTCAGTTTAAATTCCGCAATGGATGCTCTGTTAATATAACAGAAATGTAATTTTGCTCCCACTGGGTCCGGGCTAAGTTTATATGGCTTGGTGATCCAGCACACAAGGCACCAATACTAATGGGTATGGAACCACAGACTTCTGGGTACATTTATGCTCCCAGATAAAACAGGGATGCCCATTCTCCAGCCTTCAGGGCATGCGACTGCACAGCGCTTATGTACATGCAACTAGACTCTGCCTGCTGCCAGCGGAGGGTGCCCCAGCCGCTCCCCTGGAAACCTTCCCTTGCCCGGGCTGCTCTGAGAATGGTACGCAGATGTGGTGTGGCAGAGAGCAACGTGGCAGGGGATGAACGGTCTGAGAAAACATGCCAACATCTCACCTGGATGGATATTTATACACCAGCTCTCAGCTCAGTGCTGTAGCTCTGTTTGGTTTCCGAGCAGAAATGCAGCCAGTAGACTTGTGGCAAGGCCATTTTTTATACATTGACAGCTACAGGTCTGGTGACTGGGATGTCTGTCTGTTTTCCAAGATGAAAAGGAACTGGACTAATTGGACAGACCTGCATTTCTGGATTGGGAAACCAAAATCTGTGATAACTGTCCATACATTACTTATGTATATAGCCATGATATCCTCAGCAGCTCACAAGACATGGTATGTGTCTCTGGAAACTCGGACCATGGCAACAATTCTGGATTTTGATACTTCATAAATAAAGAAATATTTACAATTTATGCAATGTGAATTTTACTTCTGGCACATGGTTTGGGTAATTTTGCCTATGCTAACACATCAATTTTCTTCAGGTAGCTCAGTGCTTTTAGAGAGCAAGGACAGATTTTGAACGTTTCTGCTAGTGTGATCACAGTAATGTATCCTCTGTCTTCAAAACAGCTTTTTAATGTGTTCCAGCCAGGACTGAAAATATCGCATAAGTCACAGAACAATCATCAAATTCTCATTATCACCACTAGTGTCAGGAGAAGTAAGTTTTATGGGGAAGGAGTTACTGAGACCTTCAGATTCCTGTGGTGTTTTCTTTTTTTTGTTGTTGTTCCTAAGAAAACAGCCTCCTGGTAGACCATGCAGCATCCAGAAAGACCTTCCAGTGGTTCCCTGAACTATCCTATGTCCCATCTATATAATAAGGAAAGTAATAATTCCGTAATTTGAAATGGGTACTGTGAGGATACTTTCTGCTCTTGCCAAACACCAGTTATGTCTCAGTGAAATGGAAGCCACTGGGCTCAGCTTGGCAGTAATTCAGTAAAATGCAACTGCCTATGATACACACAAACTCTGACTGGATTCTTTGCTGATGCCTTATGTCCTTTGACAGCATCTATCGATGAATTAACACTGCTTTTATGAGTAATTTTGATGTGTTCTGATACTATAAGAACTGAAAATTAAACTAAACAATTACTACTTTTTACTGCATTTTAAGTGACACTTCTAATATTTATAACCACATCCCAGAATACTGTCCCATTCAACACCGAAAGCAAAAATACAGAAAATTCTTTTCCTCTTCTTTTCTTTTTTTCCCCTTCAGCTAAACCAGAATTTTTCAAGTCTTTAAAGATGGGACAGTATTTGCTGCTCTTGTGTGCCATCTCACCGAGGAAGCCATTTATCACCAAGTTAAATTTCTGTACAAATGCCTTTTGACTTCCACAGCCATTACCTTTTGTGGCACAGACTGTTAAGTGTAATTATTAATAAAAAATAAGTAACAATTCAATTACATTTCTTATAGCAATTTATATTATAAGGGAAAAACTGTAACTTCCAATATTTAAGCAGTCTTGATGAAGAGAAATAAACACATTTTTTCAGTGTTTGATAAGGGTTGGTTTATGCTAATACGCCATGCAACACCCTAGAGAGATGCACCAGCACCTCCCAGAATACTGGAATCTTTTTTTCCCTGTATTACTGTTCCTGTGTCTGGCAATGCATAAATCCAGTATCCTTTTTTGCCTAATACACATATTTCTCAACAGTATCTGAACAACCAAGTTTCTCAGCTTTTGATCATATTTTACAGGAAAGCATCCTCAATATCATTATTGATCCAAAGATCAGCTGAAAGGATCTAAATGCTTATCCCTCGCTCTGTTCAACACAACACACGCTTCGGAAAGAGCTGCACTGCCCAAACCATCTAAAACACAGTCAGCCTGTGGAGGTATCCTGGTGACTGTGTCCAAGCCCAAACTTTGCACATCCTCACTCGCAGCATCCAAGCATGTTTGAAAATCCTGTGCTTCTTATTGTCTGCATAGTAATTTCCACCCTTGTGTTTCCTATAGTTAAATACCAATTCCTGCCTGAGTCTGAACTAGACTCCAGAATAGGTAATACTAAGCTCCACAATCTTCCTCACTCCTAAAAACGGTAAATGAAAAACATCAAATCTCAGAGGTCTATGAAGCGACATTCTTTTCCTCTCCTGACTGCAGACTTGTAAGCACCCAGATTTTTTTCACTGTTTTCTGAAACTATTTTCTTTTCCCAAATGTATGTCAACAGAGTCCCACGTGTCTGCTATCCTTTCCCTAGCAGATGGTGCAATGAACTGGCATATACAGTATTTGCTTAATCCTATGATCCTTTGAATTGCTGTTTCGAGACTAATGTGGCTACTTTATTATTGGGAACTGTGTGCATGATGTCCTTGCCTATGTTGTTTGATTTATCTTGTTATTCCTCATTCTGGGAGCTGATGACAAAGAACTGTACAGCCCTTTAGTTAGCTGCACCCAGAGGTGGAAACTCTTGCTAAGAAACTTCAAGTCTAAGAGATGACACAAGGCATAAAGCACAGCCAGAGATTTCCAATCATTAAAAATATTGAGATCGAATGGGAAAAGTATGAGATCATTATGGTATGAGTCAATCAATCAAGACCTGAGGATAAATTAGTCTGCACTGACCAAATCTTTAGCAGGAATATGCTCTTTCAGATCCCTTGTTTTTAAGCTTCTAACTAGTTTTGCAGACTACAGAAGAAGCCTAGTCTTGGTGTTCTGGGAAGCAATGCGGTATATGCACCACAAAGTGAACATTTAGGGTATGATGGAGAACCTAAGAAATTATGGCAATATTTTTATGTTCACTAGGTATACCCCAGTTTCCCCAACCTTTCAGTCATGTGTGGCTAAGTGGAGAAATGAGTTAAACTCTTCTCTTAGTGAGAAGCAAGAATTCTGCAAGTATTTGTATCCAACTGTATAACCTGTGATTGAATGACCCATCAAATATTGAATAAGCTGCTACTTGGGAAAAAACTTATTTCAGAGACATTAGCACTAACTGATGGCCGGCCTTCTCTCCCTTCTCCCTCACCCTTAGAACTCAAGGACAGAAGAAATCCTGTCCAAGCTTTAGGAAGGTACAGGATCCAAAGGACACCACACCAAGGCTGCTGTTTCTTAGGTGGCAATGCCAGCTTAAGCAGCACCGTGCTGTCCCCACAGCTGTATGAGCCCAGCTGTATGTGTGGCTGTACAGCAAACCTGCTAGGGGAACTCATCTGCCTGAAAATAACGGAGGGAATAGCCAGCGTGTGGGCAGAAATGTGTGTCTGAAACTGGTGATGTGGGACAAATGCCGCTTAAGAAACTGGTACAGCCAGCCAATCCATGTGTGGGTTTCTGAAAGCAATTGGAGAAGGTTTTCTGCTTGGTGATAGACAAAGGCATTTTTAGGACTGCGTTTTGAGCCAGCTCCTTGCTGGTTTGTTTAAGCAAAGCTATCTTACTTTAGCTCTAACTACAGCTGATTATCTCAGCTCCCCAGAAAGGGCCATTCTGGACCAGAGACTGATGGTAGTGTGGAAGCTTGTGGCTCTCAGGCCCAGACTCAGAAGAGCTCTTGGGGATCACCCTTACTCCACTATATCTGGGCTGTGTAATTATGATGGTGTAACAGCTGGGGACCAAAGCCCTTTGGCCAGAAGCCAGGATAGATATCAACAAAGAAAACTCTATTTAATTCTATATTGCATTTATATTTTTTTTTTATCTGTGTATGACTCTTCTCATTTTCCCAGTTGACAAGTATGGTGAAGAGCAGAAAATGGTTTTTAGCAGAGCTGTTTTCCTGGTGGAATTCCAAAGAATGGTCATTTATCTGGAAGGCTGAGCTAAAGCAGTTGTTCTTCTTCTGATAGAAGCTGCCCCCTGATCCTTGCAGAGTAGCAGCGCTAGAAATTCCCCTTCATCCATGGCTTGGTGTTATAGTACCATGTAAAGTATTAGGGACATGTAAACAGACTATGGATGTTCAGTCATTTAAGATCCAGAGACTGTGTCAAAGTTTTCTGAGCCTTGATACTCTACAACCTCATATTCTGTCTAATCCAGAGCTTTACACACCTCTGGGTTCATGCCAGGATGGGAAGAAGCTGCACCTGGGCACTGATAGGTTAAATCTTTACTTTCCATGCTGATCATTTGTAACCCTCAGGTCTCCCCCACACTTCCCTGTTTAGTGCCAATAAGCCAAATTAAAATAGGCTTGCCACAGGAGGCATAGCCAGGAAGCACAAGCTCCTCTCCCATGTGCTGGGTTTTACCACCTGCACAGTGCTGCATCCACCCCGATGAGGATCAAACCCCTACGCCAGCACAACAGACAGCAGCAGAGTTACAGGTGTGTATCCCCATACATTTGGCAGAGAAAAGCCCATCTTCTGGGCTTGACCATGCCAGAAGAACATTTTGGGGGACATTCCTGCAACCTTCTGTCATGCAGAAAGGTCAGCTTGTGTGTGGCTGCCAGGTCGGGCAGCACCCAGTGTACCCTCAGCTCCGTTGAGTAGTGGGAGCAGTGGGCAGGGCCCCAGCGCTGCCAGCAGAGCAGGGCCCTGAGCCAGGAAGACTGCCCTGTGTTTGTTACGAGAGGTGCACAAGGTCTAAATCAAACATTCAGGGGAGAATATACATCAGGAATGCTCCCTACCATTTTATGTGGGGAGACCAAGCAACACTCTGTGCTGCTCACAGAAGGAAAAATTTATAGAAACTCTGTCACAATCTCCAGATAAGTCTTTCAGTTACCTTACAGCCTAGCAGTAAAAAGCAGCATGATTTTTTTTTTCTTTCTTATTGACTATAAAATAGCCTACAAGGTCACCAATAAGCAAAATGAAGGCTCAAAATACCAACTTTCGTGAAACAAAAGTTAAATTTATATAAAATCAACAATAACTCATTCCCATAGTGTTCCACCTGCCCTCATTAGGTTATACAGAACAAATGTCAAAGAGATAACATTCAGGAAAAAGGTGTTCTTCTGATAAGGAAAATAGCTTTGTAGCAGTTCCTTTGGGGGGAAATAAATAGTCTTCCTTCCCTCCTTTTAAAAACAGACCAGCTGATGTATTGCTAGATTTGTGCAAAGTTTTGCACAACAGAGTCCTTAAACTGCTGTTGCACTTTATTTGTGTCTTGGCAAAATAACGTCATAAGGTCCCAAGATTATTATCTGACAGTGATTTCCAGACAAGACTTGCAGTTTACATGTACAAATATCTTCTTCCTAATTGCTAGCACTGCAAACTCTTGCTTGGAGTTTGAAAGTCAAGCTGTGTTCCTTCTGTCTTATATATCACCACAATAAAGCACTGCACTCAGCACTTAACAATTCTGTTGTAAAGTGCGACTCGGAAGGGAGGAACCCCACTAATCTTTGCAAGCTGCATGACTCTACTGCACTAACAAAAGACATCAAAGAGTAAATTCTTACTTTACTCAGACAGGCACACAAGGACCACAGGTACTCAAGAAAGAGATGGTATTTTTTGCAGATTTTAGCTCGATTTTGTGGACCCAGATACACATTTCCAGGTGTTCCAGGTTCTCCACGGCATTCAGGAGCTGTCCTCACATCCTGGAGCACGTTGTGTTATGTACCAGTTGGTCACTTTGCTGCTCGGCTGTTACACGCCTGCCTCCAGTCTAGGCAGCCGGCCTTTTCCAGAGAGGCAAGGAGAGGTATTTCTGTCACTACTAGCAGTGTATATGGGAGGGGAGTAAAAAAAGACTGCCATTTCTCCTGCTAGCTGAGAGAGCAAATTGTTATTACCAACCGTGATCCCAGTACGCAGGAGAACAATAGCAGCATTTTCCTGTGACAGAAATAATAGGTACACATGAGCATGCGTGTCTGTCAGTACAGAAAAAGGAATGAAACGGTGGTAATGGTATCAGGCCAAAAATTAGAAGAGCTGGTCTTCAAGCTCATTCTTGGTCTGTGACCATGGTTGTACCTCTCCACTAAATGCAGCATCAGGAACAAAATAAGGATCCAAAATACCTACATTTAAGCTTCCAACTCCAAGAGCATGAGCCATAAAAGTCTTGCTGAGGCACCTGTGTTTCACCTACCTCCGCTGAGGTGAGCCTGGCACATCCTCAAACAATTTGGAATTCACAGAATAGTGTGAAGCCCCCTGAAGCCATAGCAACCCTATGTAAACAAAATGTGCCAGCACTGTCCTCCGGCAGTGAGACCAACTGGTAGGGAATGGCCCACCTTCATAACAGTAAGCATCCTCATGCACCAAGCCAGGAGACCACACAGAAATTGTCTTCCAGCAATGGACTCGATATCACACCAATTCCTGAACTGTGCCCAGGAATTATCTGAGAGTCGGCACAGCAGGCCAGGGACAGCGCTAAAAGAGACATTGCATTCAGATACCCAAGCTCATTGCTGGATGACGTTTAATATACAAGGATGGATGTGAACCACAGGTCTTGAATAGACAAATGAGCACCTGGATGGCTTAAGTACACAGAAGTACAAGTTGAGTACACAGAAGAGCGACCACTGGCACCTTCACTCCAACCTGCTGTTCAGTGGCTCCTCAATAAGAAAAATGAACCCTGAGAGCAAAGACTGGGGCATAGGAGTCCTCATCCTAAGTCAGCCATGCTCTCTATCAGTTGAGACAGTCTGGCTCCTTTTTGTACTCTCCTATCTGCTGACCCAGGGAGTGATGCCTTCCTGGCTGTATCGTGGCTCAACAGGTTGCTCACAGCACACACTACTTTTTTTAGCCTCTTCAGGGTGCATCAGCCCGTGAGGCTTTGAACTCCCACAGGGTAAGGAGGGCTTCGACCCACATGTCAAGATTTTTGGACAGGGGCTCTGGAATACCAGATAAAGTCAGGCATCACTTACCACCTCCAATGCTGTGCTGTAAAAATTAACAACAGAATGGGTGACTGAAACAGACACAGCACAAATGCCTGTGGTGTCCCAAACAATGAACTCCAGTCAAAGATAAGCCTCTAACTGAAGGCCACAGTGAAGCCCCTAAATCTGACTGTGGCTTTATGCCCTTCTGGGCATCCTAAAACTCCTCACCTGTGCAATGGGTATAATGGCTTTTATATCAATTTTGCTAGAATAAAAAATTAAAAATGGCAAAAAGATCAAATACTATGGTGATGGGAGGAGTGCAGGCAGATCTAGATTTTTGGAATCCACAGAAAATATGAGAAGGCAAAACAAAATTCATTATAGGAAATGACTTTACTATGCTAGAACTTTCAGGCATGTTTTCAATGCTGTCATGGGTATATACTTTAGCAAATGTACGTGGATGAACTTTTTTCCCCCCTCTTCATAATTATTTCCATTTTAGAACAGCTGCAAGAGCCTGCAGGCAATGCATTTTCTTGTACTTTTTGGATGGTTGAAGTCATCTGGTTTTCTTGATGCTCCACAATTCATTCAAGGTGTTTAATACTGATAACCCACCACAGATGCACTCCCTGGACTTTCCCATTGCCTCACTAACATGCTGCCTAAAATGGCCAACTAATATAGGGTTTTTTGTCCAACTAATACTAAGGAAAACACATCATTTTATATTCATATAAAATATCTACGAGATAAGCAAAAGTGAAAAAAGTCATCATAGATTAATCCCTTCTTGGTTTTGTTTAATTTTTTTGAGCGCTCCCAAGCGGGAGGTTGAATTGTTCATCACCAAAGGCGTTTTCTGCACAATCATGATTTCTGTGAAATTCTACAGATTCATACAGCTTTATTTATTAAAACACAGAGAGTTGAGTGTTGCTAAATGCATGTTTCTGACAGCCCCTGCAGATACGAATAAAGTAGCTAATGAGAAGAAAAACTGCCCATATTGCCTCATTCCCAAGGCACAGATCACTTTAAGATAGATTGTGATGACAAATGGTTGTTTTCACCTTTATATACATCACCTTCCATGATTACACATGGAGATGAATAGCTTTTTGGACTGTATGCACAACTAGACTCAGACACTGTCTCAAGAACTTGATTCCAGCCTCACTCATAGGAAGCTGAGCAAAGATGAACTGTATTAATAGTTTAGGAAAGCATATGCTTATATGCCTAAAAGAAATGAGTGTGAGCAAAATATAAGCAGCTCACCTTTTAAAAAGCTTTGTCAAAGCAAGCTTCAAGAATACTAAATACATGTACTTTTTCTCTGCCTTTTTTTCCCCTGTTATGGCCTGATTTTTTCATAACTCAGTATAATTCCACTGAAATCAACAACCCTCTTGCAGTTGATATCCTCTGAAGTTCTTTTTAATCTAATTCTTGTCCAGAACAAAACTATAAAAGAACAAAACTTTGAACAATGAAATCAAACACCGCAAGTTAAAAAAGTAAGCTCCCTTTAGGTTTGTGTGAGAACACAAATTAGGGGTAAAAGCTAGCATGATATATCCATCTTGAGAAGTACTAAGCAGCCACAACTTCCATTCAGACAAAGGCATTATCAAGGACCAATAACTGCCTTCATAGCAAGTGTCAAAAAAGGCTGCTTTCTTCTTTAATTTCACTTAAAGGAAATGGAGAGAAAAAAGCCTAAACTATCACTTCAAACCAATCAGCATTAAAAAAGTATTTTGTTTTATATTTTGAACCTTCCTATGATTTCTCAGGTTTTCTATCCTCATCAAGTTAATGGTCTTCAGCAGAATTTGGTCCAAGAAATGTGGGAAGACAGTGTAAGCAGAGAAGTGAGAGCAACTTCATAGACAGCATCCTTCTCAAGAACCCTGGGGGGCTACAGTGCTTTGGTTTATGTGGGCAGATTTTGTTTCTGCTGTTTTTCATCTTGCTTCAGGTATTTCTAAGCCCTGCTGCAGTAGTCAGTGAAAAAGAAAAAAGAAAGCTCTTGAAGCTGTTGTGCTGTTTTGGCGTTTTTTTTGGTCTAGAAAGGAGGCAGCCTTTTCCCTCTAAAACCGGTTCACACTCCCAAGAGCCTCCAGCAGTGCATAGCTAGTACCTGCGGTCTCAGCAGAACCGGGCTGATTGCCAGAGGCTTGGGAGCAAATCTTGGAGGTCAGAATATGACAGTGTCCACATATGCTTTGCTGCTGTGAAGTGCACTGATTAATCTGATAGTGTTCATCCTTGTATTTCTAAAGGTAATTGACTATATCAATACCACAGGAGAAGCTTTGCACCCGCTTATGTCACTCTGGAGAAAGGCCACTGCTTTCTGAGACGTTATTTTTCTTTGTATACTTGTGTAACTGAAAGCAGAATTTTTCCTTACCATTTATTATAGCAACAGGGAGCTTACTTTAGGTAGCAAAGTGGCCCACAGTAGGAATCTAAATATTAAAATCAGACTATAGGAACCAACCTATCGTAATACTAAACTAGGAAGAATTTGAAGAAGCTGAGAAATAAAGAAACCAGATGGTCTTCAAGATACAATTACCCACCAAGAAGGTGGACAAAAGAAAGAAAAAGTGTCATGAATATGATTTTGGTGATAACATTGAAAGACTCCAAGAATATACATTTTGTTCTGAATCATTTTTCATTCTCTTCACAATGTTAGCTATCGTAATGAGCAAGCTGTATTTCATGTTCTGTTTCTTATTGCAATTATTTTCATAAAATTAATTCATTTTTAAAATTACATTGTTCAAGGGCACTTAGCAATAGAATATATGATATTCTCTCCTTTGTATGGCTGAACATTTCATCTCAAGCACTGGGAAAGAAAATCAGTAAAGCATCCAAGGATACACTGGAATACCACCACGATATTGGGAGAGTTATGAAAGACAGAGACTTGCTATTAGACTATAATATTTCAAATGACAGCATTGCTCTAATATATCTTGTCAAAAGCTAATCAGTGGAAAGGTCCGGTGTAGTGTTTAGAAGATTGATACTTTACTTCCTTCCTTTGCATATCACTATCAGAAGATTATTTCATTTTATATTTCATTATTTTGATTGGAATGTCTCTATACAGAAGCCTCTGTCTTCTTGCAGACTTGGGACCTACATTACTCTGTGGTGTACAAAGCCATACTTTGTACCGCGTACTTCTGATGAAGCGGGTGCAGCAAAGCACCAGAGTGAGCCTAGGTCTGCTCTGGGGAGTACTGTTATCTCTGACCAAACACCAACACCATATTTTGTTTGGAGAGTGCTTGTCTTTTCCTTGGATGTTTTGATCCAGTGTGGTTGGGTCCAATCCTGCTTTATAAATGAGCGACTGTGATATCCAGGCAAGGGAATATGGCTGTGGGCTTTTTGTCATGTGCTTCATACATACTTTATGTAAAATCATCTTATCTTGGTAGAAATGGTGCACAGTCCTTTAATTAAATCAGCTCTAAGTTTTGCCTGAATGATTAATAAAATGAGAAAATTCTCTGTCTTGCTATGAAAGCACTACTCTTTTGTATTCCTTCATTCTTTTCTGTTCCTAAGACCTTTCTTCAAATCAGATCCCCAAGCTGATATTTTTTCCTTTGGGCTCACCTAAGAACTATAATCTGTGGCTAAATCAAGTTAATCTGCTTTTGTTACAAAACTCCAAAACAAAACCACATAAAAACTAGCAATAAAAATAACCAGTTGTTGTTGTTGTTGTTCATAAAGCATGGCATTTTCATGGCTAAAATTGCCCAAGGGAATGGAGAAATTAATTTCAATAAATTGGATTTTATGGGTGTAAAAGACCTCTGAAGAAATGAAAAACTATGAGATGACATTTGGATCAAAGAAGATACACCCATTGACTTCGATGGATGTTGAACTGGATCTTTGATTAACAAACTGCCTTATTAGAAAGTAACAGTGAGGCAGCAACACCGACCGGAAATGGTAGCATGGCACAGGATTAAGGAAGCCATGTGGGGTAGGGAAGAATATTCAAGACAGCAGGATATTCTAGTTGTGCAGAACACGGTTCCAGAAGTGAAGCAGTTCAGACAGAAACCTGCGTTAATGTACTGAAAACATCTTCTGCCTCCACTCTGCTTATAAGCCTCATGTACATACCAGCAGAGGTTTGGTTAAGCACCTCTGCTCATCAGCACTGATACTCATATATGTGGGCATATAGCAATGACACAGTTTACCCAAGTTTTCTAATAGGTTAGCATCAAAGGAGAATATTTGCAATAATTGATAAATTACTAAACAGCATGTTTCATAGGGTACCTGCAAAAATGTGTGCTCCATATATACCCACATGTACATAAATATAGATAGATTTTTTTCTCACTCAGAACCAGTGCAATAAATCAACCTTTTCTCGTTCTGCTTATTTTGTTGTACACTCAAGTTGTTTTGTAAATTATGATAATCTGGTATGAGCAAGAGTCTGCTCAAAATTGTACCCCTGAAAGTCAGCAGTCACTCTACTGAACACATTCATAGCAGTGTGAGGTCATAATAGGTCAGACACAACCGCTATAATATTCTCAGATCCAGAAGTATGAAAGGAAAATTTACAGCTCAGATCTGTAGGATTCCCCAGCACTTTGTCTCCTCCCTTCAGTGCTGGTGAATTTGGAGATGATGTCCAGCTTCACGACAGATACCAGCTACCCTGAATCCATACTGCTGCTCTCTTCCCTGCCCAGCACAAGTAGCACTCAGGGAGCTATTAAGGATGGTCATCATTTAGGAGGAAAGGAGTAGATTTGTTTTTTCATTAGATCAGTCTCCTGACCCAGCTCTGACAGCGCCTGCACCAGTACAAGGGAGGTGACTGAAGACAAATTCAGCTCTGTGTGTGCGCCAGTCTCAAACTCACAGAAACCCAGAACTATTATTGACTTTTGAAATGCTCAATCTGTTTTACTTTCAGTCAGGTTTTGGTTTTTAGGGTTTCTGTTGTGAATAGAGAATAGCGAGATTACAGAAGAAAAAGTGAGAGTATATGGACAGACTGAATGACACAAAGTAGGGAGGCATCCTCCATACAGACAAGGTTCAGGGCATCACGCAAGAAAGATGAGAGCTCTTCACGAACATCTAGAAACAGGATCAAACTCAAGAGCCCAAAGCACACCTCCAACACATGCAGACACAGAAAAAACAAGTTTGATCCTGAGACACATCAGAGAAGATCTCTCCAGCAGAGATCGGTAAGCAGAAATGCCTTTTTATCCACAGAAAGAGTGGCAGAGGAAGAGGAAGGGACAAGCAGGGTAACCAGCAAAGTTAACTACATATAGAAAATTATTAAGAAAGATTATGACCTAGTTTCTTGTGATATTGCAATAAACAGACTCATGAAATAATCCTTCTGATTAAAGATTAAAAACATGAGGGGTGGGGGTGGGTATAGGATTCACTTTCCCAATCAAGAGCAGAACATAGGGCTGCCATAAGCTTTCCAAAATGAATCCTTCAGGTTGTAAAATAACTGCTTCCAGGAACAAAGATTTGAACCACCAGCTTTGCATTAAAGCCTATTTCTTGACCTCTTCTGAGCACACAACACCCCACCCCCCCGCATAACAATTTACACCAAACACTCATAGATATTCAATATTAAACAACTAATTAAAATTTTTGCTGTTTTCATTGCTTTGAACAAGAAGCTGGTTTGGGCGTTTTCAGGTCTTCGTACAAATCGTACCTCTGCAGCTCTCATTCCTAAACTTAATTAATAGTTATTATTATTTATGACCACACTGCATACTAGTCCAAGCTTTAATTTGGTCTTCTAAAAACAGAGCCTGTGGCTGTGTTCTTGCACTTTTTTTTTCTCATCTTTTTTCTTTTCTGAAATAACATTACTAGTTCACATCTTGTAGCTTGTTTTTATATGGTTAGTGCTTTGTCTTTGTCTCTCTTTTTCTCCCTTTTACCCTTCTGACTTTTTTATTTTTAAACTGCTCCAACCTAACTTCATTCTGATTTCTTACTCATGGATGCTTCAAGGACTCACATCACTGATTATCATCCTTCCATTCTCATTAGTCCAGACCTTAATTTTATTTCAAAGGTCATATGGTCTGCATGTCCAGTGGGCACGGTAGCTGGCTTGTGTTCATACACAATATATCTTTCTCATGAGCCTGGTAATGCCCTTTGTGTGGAGACTGGCCATTGCCACATCCAGAATACCAGTAAAATTTGCCATTTCTGCTAAAATCTCGATTTGTTCTCTAATCACTTACTCTGTTCTCATTCTCCATTTTTCACTGCTGAAAATCCTGCTATCCACAGACACTAAAATCTGTTTCTGAGCCATTGGAAACAGTAGCAGTCATTAGTGCAACAGCTTATTGTATTCTCCGGAGTCCGGTTTAAAATGACCACCTTATTTCGTTTGAATGCTAATGGGTTTGCTCCATGGTATTTTTTTTTTTGCTTCTGATGTGCCACAATTTTCCTATCTATAAAACACTTCATTTGTTTTCATAAAATGCCTTGAGATCAATGGATGAAAACCACACCACTATTATTGTTATCCATATAAATGTTAGCTTTCTAACCCATGTCCTGTTGGAATCATGTTCTGTTGCTTCAGATTCCATCTTCTCATCAGAACATGTTCAAGCTGGTGCTTCATTCTCTACCTGTCCTGTCTTCTGCAGCTGTCCCATCCCTGCTCCCTTGTCCCACCCACCCCATCCTGATCACTTTAAAAAAAAAAAATTTGACTGTATCGTTTTCTCTGATCTCTTCTGCTTATGATGGAATAACTCAATACAACTATTCTGTGATGTGTCTTTATTAGAAGAGTGAAAAGCTAACATTTGACTGTACGAGCTGTTGCAAAGAATACATTTCTTCTCATTTATTATTCTGAAAACAACATATATTACTGTCTATAAAGCATTAGATGCATAAAAGAGAGGAACAGAAACCACTGTGATCACTACTAAAATAAATGCTAAGAAATTACATTACCAGAAAACCTTGGCAGAATCAGCTAACTATAGCTGGCACAGATCTATTACGGATAGCCAGCTATAGTCATCTGAATCCTTCTGTAAAGAACCCCCTGATTTTGACTGAATTTTCCTAGGGAAAGCTGCCCCAAGCTAAATTGCTTCAGGTTGAAAAATTCCATCAGTTATAGCAATAAAGTCTACAAAATGTTGTGTCTGTTTTCAGCATCTCCGGTTCCGAGGATTCTTCAAAATTTTGACAGCTTTCATAGGAAAAGCGCCAGAATGCCTGAATTATCTCCACCCCCTCCTTTGAATGCTTATGAAACCTTAATAAAACTTCTTATTTTTGTCCATTAGGATACAGTTGCATGATCACATACTCTGTTACCCTAGCACCCCTCATTCAGTGCACAGCACCAAGTAAATGAAGTTGCTGCATATAGGACTTCATTCCTATCTACTGAAGACATGGAAACGGGGAAGCAGCATGAAGCAGGGAACTGCAGAACAAGAAAGGATGAGCTTAGCATAACCCAATTTTGCTCTAACACACTGCCCCTGCCCTCGAGCTGCCTTCGAGTGTGGTACAAAGTAATAGAAAAAGTATTTTCCCCAGTGTTCCCAAAAACACCGTCTGCTCCTTTTTCAACTATATAGCTAGTCTGAGACAACAGACGGCATCCAACAGCAATAGTTTTGTTATTTCTATATGGGATGAGATGAAATTCCAAGTGCTCTGCAAAATCAGAATGGCCACTTCCCATCAACTGACCCCTCTGAGTGCCGGGTGCTCATCCATCTGCCTCAATGCTGCATGTGCGCCCTGGGAACGATGATGCCCCTTCAGCTGGACGGTGCTGAGCAACTACCACTGTTTGCATTTGAGATAGTAGAGCTATGCTGCAGAAAAGCCCACGAGGAAATGAGCAGCACCGGGGCGCTGGCTACTGAGTGAGGGTTAGTCATCCCATGCATTGCCTGTGTCAGATACTGTGGGCAACACACTGTATGATGATGTCGTTAGAAGATGATGACGTAATGTAGAATCATAGAATCATAGAATCATAGAATGGTTTGGGTTGGAAGGGACCTTAAAGATCATCTAGTTCCAACCCCCCTGCCATGGGCAGGGACACCTTCCACTAGACCAGGTTGCTCAAAGCCTCATCCAGCCTGGCCTTGAAGCCAGCCAGGGATGGGGCATCCACAACATCTCTGGGCAACCTGTTCCAGTGCCTCACCACCCTCTCTGTGAAGAATTTCTTCCTGACATCTAATCTAAACCTCCCTGTTTTCAATTTATACCCATTGCCCCTTGTCCTATCACTACAGGCTCTTGTAAAAAGTCCTCTCCCAGTACCCTCGTAGGCCCCCTTCAGATACTGGAAAGCTGCAATGAGGTCTCCTCGGAGCCTCCTCTTCTCCAGGCTGAACTCACATGTAACTCACAAAGGTAAAGGAATTCATGTTGCATGGCTAACTATAAATATAGCGTATCTTTTCCCCGAGAACCTGATTTAACATCCAAATCACACTTGCACGTAATCTTTTTCCTTCTTCATCGAGATACACAAACAGCTGTAAACTGCTGACCAGCTAGCTGCCACAAACAGTTACATATGAGGAGTAAACTAGCTCCCAAATGATTAGAGTTCATATCCTTTCCATGCAGGAAACCATATTTAGAAAAGCAAATTTCCCTGGACATTAAAAGAAGCTGTTGCATCCATGTCTGTTTTGCATGTGCAAAAGAAAATTTTGCATACATAATGTGCACACATACAAATGGCTTTTGATTGCAATGTAAGTATCACCTTTAGAAAATTGTGTCCCATTAAATAATTCATGTTATAATCATAGCAGAAGAAATCCAAAAGTGTCTAGTGAGGAACTAAATTAGTAAAAGTGGGGATTCAGAAAATATTGTCCTCTGTGTTGCAATGGTAACACTTCATTATTGGTTTATACAGAAAAAAACCCAAATTGGATAATTTGTAGCTCAGACAAGTCTTGGTTAATGTAGCCATACAGGATGTAAGGGGGAATGGGAGTGTGCATTCCCCTGCCTAGATACCTTTCCTGACACAGAGCGGGGGGCTCTGCCATGCTAAATCTCACTTTGCAAAAGGCAGATGCAGATTCAGCTCCATTAACTGGCTACCAGTGCAGACCAGTGTGGGGAGGATGCAATAGCTGCACCTGGGGTAGAGCTCTAAGAAATCACTCTCATCCAGCCCAAGAAAGCAGAGAGGAATTTCAAAAATCAGCTGTATTTCAAGGCTCAGGTCAGGTAGTCCTGCCTAACTGATAGCAGGGGCTGGCTTTTTTATAATGTCAGAAATTTTGAGAGAATAAATCATTTTATAAAAGGCAGCAAGAACCATTTGATCTCCAAACTGTGAATAGTGCTGCTGGTGTAAAGCTACTGGTTTTGGAGAGCACTTAAATCCATTATGCATTGAAGATCTAAATAAAATAGCTGAACAACTAGAAAATTACTTAGGAAAAAAATAAAGAAACGTGTTGGGACTAAATTATTGTAGCTTGGTGGAAACTGTTCTTTTGAGCGTTATCTCCATCTTCAAACTCTGTACAGGATTCCTGTTTGCTCTTGGATTCATACTGACTGAGATGAGGATATAGGTCTCGGCCTTATTATCTGATAGTTCGTAATATCTACTACTTGATGACTTGATGAGAAATTACATTTTAAAAAGCTTTATATTAATTTAAAACCTACAAGGTTTTGCTCATTATTTCTGAGACAGCTATTCAACTCCTAGTCAGCAGCTACAGCAAAGTATGCTGACCCCATTGATGAGGTAATCAATTATGCTGGAAGAAAACAAACTAGTAACTAGAAAGAAAGGAAGCCTATGGTTTTATACAGAGCCAGAGGAAACAGGGAGAAAGAGCATTTGGCAAATGTCACAGGACAAAACATTTCATTTCCAGGTTCCAAGAAGATATATTTTAAATTGGTATTAAAACAAAATCCATGTTCTTCTATGCTGGACAGCTTTACTTGGAATGAATGAAGGCGAACCAGGGCACGCATCCAAAGCTGTGGCTATACAGGCATGTGGCACTCTGGAACGGAGGCTTACGTGCCAGCAACTGCAATTATCCCAACTAACAATGATTTAGCATTTTGTGATGTCTAGAGTGTAAAAAATCCAGGCTATACCTTTATATCACAACCATCTGAAAACCAGGGTTAAATTCTGCCTTTAAAAAGACTGCAGCACAGCTTGCTGCTGTGTGCACAGTAGAGAATAAAAATGATTAATTCTGCCCATCAGTGAAGTTTTCGCTTATGAGTATCACAAGCCTTTGCTGTGTGCAGCAGAAAAAAAAAAAGAAAATAATTTTCATGCTTAGTTTCAAATCCTTATTCAAAACCATGTAACAGTGCTAATTACTAAACACTGGGAAGAGTGAATAAAATATCATAAAATGCTGACTTAAAAAATGCAACCACAATACAAACCACCTTAAACCTACGTGCATTTACCACATTTTTTTAGTGCATGATTTTACAATCCTGAGTTCAGAAGAGATTTTCATGTTAAGATTAATAAAAGAAAGTAATTGGGAAAGAAGTAAATCAAAATGCAAATATATCATCTAATACGAGCTCCCATGATGAGCCGAACATCTAAAAAAAAGAGCAGAATGATCAATTCCACACCGCAAGAAAGAGAGACGCAAAGATTGGCTTGGGAAAAAGAAAGATTTCCCTTTGGAATCACCACAGCAGGAGCCAGAGGAAGCTTTGCACCCAGAGACCTAATGTTGTCTGTTAAGCTAACAAACCTAGTCTGGAAGAAGAAAAAAACCTAAGACTTCATCTTTTCATCCCCTTCCACTTCACTGCTCATCTCCCTAGTGCTTATCTTGATCCCAGTTTTCTTTTTCTGAGGATTTTTTTTCTCCTCCCTCCCCCTCCCCTTCCTTCCTTTCTTTTTTTTTTTTGATGCTGACGGGGGGAGCAGCATGGGTGCCTGATGCCAGCTGCGTCCTAACAGGGACCCTGCCTTTCTCATTTGCATTGTCACATTCAGCAGTCACAGCACATGCCACAAAGGACGCAGAAGGGTCGGCCGTAGAGGTGGTGCTGCTAATTCAGCACGGCCCTCCGAGCCGTGCAGAGGATGGGTACGGAGTACTGTGGCTGGTGTAGGCCAGCCCCAAGGGCATGCCGGTGCATCCGGTCGTGCCAAGGGGGTCAAAGACCTCAAGAGCAGGGTAATGCCTTGTGCCACGGGCCAATTTGGAAAGACAACACGGAAATGGCCTACCTAAGCCAGCTGCTTGCTGCCCAGTTTGCCACAGGAGTGTAATGCAAAATTTGGCATGGCTGAGGAGGAATCCCCAGTGGGAATTTCTGGAGAATGTGCTCTAGGATGCCTCGCCACAAGACGCTGTGGCTACAGTGATGTTGTCAAAGGGTGGCTGGCTGTACCAAACCACAGACTTAACTAACCATGAGAAGACGGTAAGCACACCAGAGACACATTATTCTTGAATTTATACATGGAAAAATTCTAATGCCATGTATTATCCCTCCGAGGTTTTATGCCACATTTTTCTTTCAGTTATACTACAGCAGATCTGCCCTGCATAACTCAGACTACAATCTGAACAGTAATTTTCATGCTAACACCACATCAGCAACAATCAGCAATAGCTTATCATATTGGGAGAGTAAGTACAACTACAGCCTGTCTATCAGCTGTAGGGATACAGCGAGAGAGATCCAACCACACATCTCAGTCATGCACACTGTCCCCCCCGGGGTTCAGAACACTCTGGGGGTAAGGACTCCATCCATAGGGAAGGTACCACGAGGTTCATCAACCTGAATGAAGTGCATCTAAAATATAGACCGTCAGGTACAGCTCTACGTCAGGCTGCAAATAACTGCATTTTCTAGTGATCTTTTATTATCTTAAAAGATCATCTTGAATAATTACCTCAATAGCTACAATTAAAAGGAATAAAATCAGATATTCTTGGCCAAGTTAGCTTGGTGTATCATTGAGCAATTTGCCTCATTTTATCTACTAATGGCATGTCTAGAAATAAGAAAAATCTGAATTTTAACCTTGAAATATGAACTCTACAAACCCGTATTTCAGTGTATGCATTGTAAGCCCACACCAGGGAATACTTTCAAAAATAAAAATAAGCTTCCAAACTTCGAATGCACTTTAAGGGTCAAAAAGCAATGGGAACAAATGCATTATTTAATCATAAAAAACACACACAATTCAGTGCAAGGCTGAGGAGGGAGCTCAGGCTCCCAGAGGCAAGTGAAGTGAGGACTACTTTGAGGGACTGCTGCAGAAAGGGCTGGAGCTGAGCTTTCCCTCAGCCCTGCCTCTGCCTGGGAGAGGTGGGGAGGTCGAAGAGCTGGAGAAGACAGGCAGCTCTTAATAAGAACGAGCTGCCATTTTCTCAGGAACAGACAAGCACGGAGGAAAAATGGTGGGGACCCTCTTGCTTACAAAAAATTAACTAATAAATTAAGCCATTAATTCAAAACAGAGAAGAAAGACTGTTCAAAACAGGGGCTACTCACATCCTGCTTTGACTCCATGAAAAAATTCTTACCCTTTTCAATGGCACATTTTCAGCAGCTACATCTTTACTACAGCTCCAGTGTTTCTCCTTCACCCTCGCTAAGGGTTAGGTCCATTTCTTACCTGACCGACACAGGCTCTGCTCTCATTACCTTGACTCAAAGCTAGCAGCAGCTTTTAAAAAATGCTTGTAATAATCATCAGCTATGGTATGCTTACCCTGAGGTAGTTGAGGGTGAAGTTTGTCAGACCCATTCGAGTGATGTTTTTGGACAGCTGCTCCAGCACCTGAGGGTCTTGTGCCTAAACAACAGAGGAAAAAAGAATTTTCACTTGGCTTTTTGTCTATTTGTTTTTCTCTATGTGGTTGGTGGAATGCAGGGAGGGTTCTCTGAAAAGAGGTGCCACTCCTACGGAAAAATTACACGTTGATGCTAAATCTATGCAATAAGGTATAGAGTTCTGTTTGCATAGGAAAATGTAAAGCATTATTAAATTAGAGCAGAATAAAGATTTTTTCCAATACATTCCATCTGTCTCCACCCATTCAAAAAGATAGACTTATGGGGTCTGGTCATGCACAGAGGTGCAAGCGAGCAGAGCCCAACCAAAGAGCTTCCCGAGGGATCACAGTACGCTTTGAACCTTCCATTTGTTGGCTGGGAGTCCCAGGAGACTAAGAAGATAAAGACAGGAACAAAGAAGGTATGTGCTTTCTTTCTGTGGCTAAGAAACCGAAGCAGAGAGAACTCATCAAGGCACCTTCAGCAGAGCTGATCATGTTAAGCGGTATGTTAAGATCCTCCTGGTCTAAGTTATTTTCCCAGAATTAAACAGGAAAAATACCAGTACTATCCTTCTCTAACCCTAGACAGGAGCTTTACCTGTGAGACCAGCCTCCTCTTTAAAATGAGATCAATCTCATTACTAAAGTTAATACCTGCTGGTTGCTGGCTAACCTGCTTCCGCTCTCTTTGATTTGCAGCAGCCCCCCTAAATACATAATATCGCTCATGGGCATCCTCATTGTCCCTTAATGGGATACTGTTGAAGGGTTCAGAAGATCAGCCCCATAAAATAAAGGATAACCCTGGGAAAGAAAAGGTGGGGCTGGTTTTTAAAGGTGTTTTCTTTGGGCCTGCAATTGCATTTTCAAAAAGGTCCAGGCTTTTAAAAGTAATTTAAAATTTCTCACTACAAATATAGCTTTGTCTATGGATATCTAAGTAACTTGATGTCAAAATACAGGCACATATTTGGGTCTGTGTTCTTACTCTCTATAAAACCTCAGTCCTGCAGTTAAATTTGTATATGGAGCACCACCAGTTGGGATGTTTCTACAATGTGGAACTGAAAGTGGCAGTGATTCTCTTTTGTTTTTCTGCAATGATTTACCTCATAATATTTTTACTTCAAGTATTTAATACTTTAATGTTCTATTGTGTGTGTTTTTATTCAATTACATAAGAAAGATCTTGAAATGCGAAAAAAAAAATCTAGATTAAAATTCTAAGAGTTTCCAAGTGAATAAATGGTAATTGTTTTCTGTCTCATGCAAGAGTGTCGTTAGTTTGCTTTGTTTAAAGACTAAATACAGTTTGTACCTACAATGATGAAAATTGACTGACTTCAGCGTAGTTCATACCAATAAGAACAGATTTTGGGCCCAAATCATACCAATCACCAAATGGGACTAAAAGGAAAACTACGTGCTAAACCAAAATGAAAACATAGCAACAGTGGCAACAATAGAACATTGAGAAACAAGGGAGTGATGAAAGCACTTGTAAATGGATGTAGTTGCAGGCAAAACAAAATATTTGTAGTTAATTGCTTTGGGTGTGAAATTTGCTGGATTTCTTCATAAACCTAATCTCATCTCTTTGCATTAGGTCAAGTGAAAAAGGATTACTTACATGCATGGCTAGAATGCTGCGTGGGACTAATTCTCTGTACTGTCTAATAGTAAAGTGCCATGTTTTTATTCTCATAAGATCATCAAAAGTAAACTCCAAGATAAGACGTCCTTCTGTGCATACCTAGAATACATAAAACATGAAATAAATTCCCAGGAATTTTGTTTTCAGTGGTATTGTATCATCGATTAAACAGCATTCAAAAATATCAGCAGTATTCTATTGTTCATCTCTGCTAGATTAATTGTTTTTCATCCTCTTGGGGAGAAAAAAATTAATGTGAGAAAATGACTTCATAGACCTTACCACAGAGACAGTAACTTATAATACTATAGATTTTATAGCATTTTACAAACACAGAATATTGTATGTGTTAAATCTTATTTATTGCACCAAT